>NW_020954556.1:36109233-36306604 GCF_900497805.2 Vombatus ursinus | reverse complement strand
GAATGTCCTGTCACTGCCTCCTGGACCATTTAGGAGTCAGACTTTCTCCTCCAGTGTACTTCTCCCACTCCCTCTCCCTTCATATCTCTAAAAATAATGAAGAGAGGAATGACCTAGCTTTAAGGGACCCCCCATGGAGCCATACCATATGAATACAACCAAGAGAAATGAAAAAATGGGCTTCTGGTCTCAGGTGAGAACGATAGACAATGTTCCAATTCTACTCTTTGGAGTTGAGCTGTGCAATACATTAACATTGAAAAATAAGAACCACAAAGGGTTCGTAATTCAGAGCAGATCGTGGAATTCTATCTAATCCTTCCAGAAAAGTAGTGTGCTAAATCTGGGACCATGCAAGATTTTTCTTCGATTTAAAATCTGAGAAGTGATAAAATAAAATAGAAAGTTTTTAATTGATTATAAATAGCTTGATTTTTGTAATCAATTATTCTGTTTCTTATTAGTGATACCCAAAATATGAAAAATAGAACTACTTATCAGCATGACAAAGAGGCAACTAGGTAGAACTGTTAGGACTAGAATGCTGGACTTGGAAGAGGGTTATTGACAGTCAGCAAAATTTCCCTAATCTGCTTTACAGCCAAGATTTCCAACCTTCCTTGTTCCCTTATTTTCCTTAATTCATTAAATACTCATTGACTTCAAAGGGTACAGTTACAAAACTCCTTCCAGTTGGTGTTTTCAATTTAATGGTTGAAATACTACAACTCACCACTAGAGGGCATACAGGTGTTACTTAACCCACCTCCTGAGTTTGTCAAGTGAAAGCACTTTTTAATTTATCTCAAGTTTAAGATACCATTAATTTTGCCTTTTTTACTTACAAGTGCACTTAGTCAGAATTTGAAGGGTTAAAAATAATTACAATATATGATGGTCTTGCAGATTCTTTAAGTAAATCCTCTTAAGTTTTTATTAATATTTTTTTTATTAAGCTACTATATGAGCTAGTAGTTTGGCAGAGATATAATTTTACAAATGGAAGGGAACACAAGAGATCATTTAGCCCAAACTTATCATTTTACAAATGGCCCCCAGAGGTTATGGTTACACAATTAGTTAGTAGCTGAGCCAGTATTAGAACCTAGATCTCAGGATTCCTAATCTATTGCTCATGGCACTGAAATAATAATATTAATTATAGCATTTATATAAACATTTAAAGTTGGCAAAGTGCTTTCCATATGTTATCTCATTTGGTCCTCATAACAACCCTGTGAGGCAGTTGCTGTTATTATCCCCATTTAACTGATATGGAAAGTGAGGCTCAGAGAGTTTAAATAACTTGCCTAGGCTCACATAGCTAGTAAGTCTGAGGCAGGATTTGAGCTCAAGTCTTTCTCACTCCAAGTTCAGTGTTCTAGCCAGACTGCTCTACCTAGCTGCCTTTATACCATATTGATGAATAGGACTGGTTCTCATATAAATACTAATGGCATCACTAATAAGTTGATTTCAAAAGACAAGCTATTTACAATCAATTAAAATTTTTCTATTTTATTTTATTTCTTGGATTTTAAATTGCAGAAAAAATTTTGTCTGGTCCCAGATCCAGTATACTGAACATTTTTTTTTCCAAAAGGAGGGCTGGCTGGGAGAGAAATGAGGTAGTTTACCTGGGAGAAAAGAAGCTAGTTATTACTTATACTAGAGGGGGCTGTGGAAAAATAAGCCCTATGAGGAGAAACTAAGGAAACTACAGTGATTATCAGGGCATTAAAACTATTGATAAGTCAATTTTATAATGTAGGTCTTAATAACTAGGAATGGGCTATCTAAAAGTCTTAACCAGGCCAGAAGTTATTAAGTATTACTTTGATAATTAAAGACAGACATAAGAGAATCTGGTAGAATTGTGGAACTAAAAGTCACAGTAAACAATCATATTGTTTATACAACAGAATCTCAGATTTATGGCCTTTTCAACCTCCCCTCCTTGGCATGAAGCCAAGACATTTTTGACAGGCCTGCCAGTGAATGGCAATTAAAGGAACTTTTTTTCCCCTCAGTTTTCAAAGAGATTTGAAATTTCATGAAACATTTAAGGGCCATGATAAAGCTTGGAGTTTTTCAAGAAGGAACTGACATTATTTTTTTTTTTTGATACTTTATGCAAATTTAAAGGCATAATCGAAAAATGAGAAACTCTTCCTACCCTGTTTTAATTATCAAAAGTTAACACTGTTTATACCTGAATATTGCTGGTCTGTTATATCATGAGGTTTTTTTTTTAGGGTATTTCTTTTATTTTTGAAATATCTGAAGATATTTGAAGAGCCTAGATGTTGCCTAAGTGAAAAATTCTGGACATCAGCTATAAACCAATAAAAATTCTGAACATTATCCCATTAATGGACAGCAAGATGGTGCAGTGAATACAGTGTTGGACTTGGAGTCAGGAAGACCTGAAATTCAAAGCATTCCTCAATCACTATCTTTGTGACTTTGGCAAGTCACTTAATCTCTCTCTGCATCGGTATTGTCATCTGTAAAATGGGGATAAAAGTAGCACCTACCTCCTAAGGTTGTTGTGAGAATAAAAATGAGATTATTTATAGAGTGCTTTGCAAATCTTAAAGTGCTATGTAAATGCTAGCTATTATTATTACCATTTACAATGATAATCCTTAATCAACAAATAATAATTTGCATTTTATGGGAAATGATAACTCCACAGACAGGGTGAGAGGAAGAGTAATTGGACACAAGACAACCTGTTGAGATTGGAACATTTCTCTCTTCCCTGTTTTTTCCTGTATGATACTAAAACTCCCTCAAACCCTATGTTGTAGACAGAACCTAATATTGCGTGGAAGTAAGGAAATAATTAAGACATAGGCTAAGAATATGACAAAAATACGTTACATTAGTGTAATTTTTAGTTTCCCAAAACATTTTTACAACTATATTTAATTTACTCTGACAATAAATTTGTGGGGTAAATGAGGTAGGTAGTGTCCTCTTTTTATGTGTAGCAGCCCTTGTGGGGCCATTCCTTTAACTCTCACTCCACTTCAAAGGTTGGGTCTCCAGAGGGAGGTTGATTATTTGTCTCAGGGTTCTAGGGGCTAACCCTGAGCAGTTAGGATTCTACCCTTGTTGCTTATGAGCCAGTGTGCTTCTCATTGACTATAAGTCATATGTTTGATTAGCTTTTAGCTAGGCCTATAGCAAGACCAGTACTAAGGTGGTCCCTACAGAGCTCACTGAAATGTGGAGTTCTCCATAGGGACCTGGAATTGATGGAAGTCAGCTACTCATCCTGAGGTGAGAAACCAAATTGTCCTGGGTGAAAGTTCTCCTATGATTCTTTAGGATATAGGGTGATACAACTATAGGTCCAGATAGAATAGATCTAGGTGTCCCTTTCCAAATAGGACATAGCAAAAAATCTCTAGTAATTTCTATCACGTATAATCAGATTTGATACCCAGACAAAAATTTCCTATGGATTCCTGTACTATAGAATACCTAAAATTTTCTCAAAGTATCTCTATCTATGCACAGGGCAATCCAAAGAGAGTTCAGGGTTACCAATAGAACTCTTTGAGTAATAGTTAACCACCATTTGGGAACTCAGTTTGAAAGTTCAATTATGGGGGAGTGACCCCAGAGGAATGCAATCTATATATGAGAAAACTGAGGTGCAAAGCAGTTGTGTTAAGTGGCAACTCAAAAGCAGAGTTGTTGACTGAGTTGGGACTAGAATTCAGGCTTTTTCTGGTAAACAAATTTGCTCTTTTTGATGCTGTTGCTAGGAATCAATCAATCAGGCAGCAATCAGTAAGTATTTATTATGTAACTACTACTTGACTGAGTGTTGGAGATATAAAGAAAGACAAAAGATAGTCCCTGCTTTCAAGAAGAATAGGGAGACAACATGCAAACAACTCTGTATAAACAAGCTATGTGTAGGATAAATCGGAGATAATTAACAGAGGGAAGACACTAGCTTTAAGAGGGATTGATAAAGGCTTCTTGTAGAAGAAAGGATTTTTGCTTGGGCTTGAAGGAAGCCAGGGAAGCTGGGAGGTGGAAATGAGGAGGGAGGATATTCCAGGCATGGAGTACAGCCAGTGAGAATGCTCAGAGTTGGGGGATGAAATATCTCGTGCAAGGAACAGAGACTAGCGTCACTGGATCACAGAGTATGTGTATATGGGGCATGTAAGGTATAGGAAGCCTCAAAAGGTAGGGTGTCAGATGATAAAGGGCTTTGAATGCTAAATAAAAGATTTTATATTTGATCCAGGAGATGATAGGAGGCTGCTGGAGTTTATTGAATGGGGGTGGTGACACGGTCAGATATATGCTTTAGGAAGATCGGTTTGTTAGCTGAGTAGAGAATGGATTGGAGTGAGGAGAGAGATTTGAGGCAGGGACACCAATCAGCAGGCTATTGTCATAGTCCAGGTATGAAGTAATGAGAGCCTGCACCAGCATGGTGGCAGTATCAGAGGAGAGAAAGGGGCATATATGAAATGTACTGAAGGTAAAATTGAAAACAGATTAGATATGGAAGGGGGGTTGTGAGAGAGGGAGAAGTCAAGAACATGCGGGTTGTGAGGCTGGGCAACTGAAATGACAGTGCTGCCTTTCATGGCAATAGGGAATTTAGGAAGATGGAAGGATTTTGGGGGGATGATCACAGTACAGTCTTGGACACATTGAGTTTAAGATGCCTAGGATGCCCATGCTTTGAGATATACAACAGGCAGTTGGAAATGAGAGACTGGAGGTCAGCAGAGAGCTTAAGGCTGGATAGATAGATCTGAGAATCATTAGTATAGAGATGATAATTGAATCCATGGGAGCTGATGAGATCACCAAGAGAAATGGCATAAGGGGAGAAGAAAAGAGGTTCCACAATAGAGCATTGTGGGACACCCATGTTTAGTGGGCATGACCTTGTGGAAGATTCAGCAATGGAGACTGAGGAGGTCAGACAGATCGGAGAAGAACGAGGATAGAGTAATGTTTAAAGAGAAGAGCGTATCCAAGGGGAGAGGGTGATTGATAGTGCCAAAGACCACAAAGAGGTCAAGAGGGATGAGGATTGAGAGTAGGCCATTCAATTTGGCCACAAACATTTATTAAGCACCTAGTATGTGCCAGGTACTGTGCAAGGCCCTGAGGATACAAAGACAGAAATGAAATAGTCCCTGATCTCAAGGGGCTATATTATGACAGGGGAGACAACTCATTTAGAAGAAACTAGGTGGTTCAGTGGATATAGGGTTGGACCTGGAGTCAAGAAGACCTGGGTTCAAATCAAGTCTCAGATACTTATTAGCTGTGTGACCCTGGGCAAGGCACTTACCCTCTGTCTGTCTCAGTTTTCTCATCTGTGAAAGGGATAATAAAAGCACCTCAGCAGGATTGTTGTGAGGATCAAATGAGTGTTTTGCAAACTTTTAAGTGTTATATAACTGCTTATTATCATTGTTATTATTATTATTATTAACTTAAGTAGCATTTTGAAGGAAACTAGGAATTGTAACATGCAGAAGTCAGGTGGGAGTTTATTCCAGACATGAGAATGGGAGATGGGATGTTGTGTATGAGGAAAAGCAAGAAAGACAGTTCAGCTGGAATATAGAATGCTGGAAGAGGAATAATGCACAGAGGCTATAAAGTTAGGTTGGGGAAGCTTATTGAATTTGCAGCCAGGAGAGAATAGTGTCACAAAAATCTAGAGAGGAGAGAGAGTATCCAGGAGGAGAGGGTGGTCAAGGGGGTAGGTAAAAAGTATTTATACAGTGTCTACTATATGCCAGGCACTGTGCCAAGCACTTTTACAAATATAGCATTCTCATTTGATCCTCACAACAATCCTGCTAAGGAGGTGCTACTATTATTATCACCCCCGTTTTATAGTTGAGGGAGCTGAGATTAAATGACTTACCCTGGGTCACTCAGCTAGTAAGTGTCTAAGGATAGATTTTTTCCCTCCTCCAATTAAATTTTATTTATGTATTTAGTGTTTTAAATATTTTATTTTTTCCAATTACATGTAAAAATAATTTTTAACATTCATTTAAAAAATTTTGAGTTCTAAATTTGCTCTCTTCCTTCCTTCACTCCCCCCTCATTGAGAAGGCATTTGATAAAGGTGATATATGTGCAATCATGCGAAACATATTTCAGTATTAGTCATGCTGTGAAAGAAAATACAGTAAAAAAATGAAAAAAAAGTAAAAAATTATATACTTCTATCTGCATTCAGGCTCCATCAGTTCTTTCTCTGGAAGTGGAAAACATTTTTCATCATAAGCCCTATAGAATTGTCTAAAAACAGATTTGAATTCGGATCTTCCTAACTACAAGCTGAATGCTCTCTCCTCTGCTCCCCCAGCTGGTCAACAGTATCCATTGAGTAGGTTCAGCAACGAAGTCAGATTGCAAAAAGTTTTAAAAAGCCAGAATCCAGAAGACTGAGGAGTGAGTGAAAAAACAGAAGTGAAGGCCACAGATATAAATACCTTTTGCAAGGAGTTTGGTTGTAAAAGGAAAAAGAGAAAGAAGATGATAGCTTGAGATAATAGGGTCTAGAGAAATTTTTTTTTTTTTTTACAATAGAGTAGACTTGAGTCTGTGTTATAAGGGAGGAACCAGGGGATATGGAGACGTTGAAGATTAGAGAGAGATGGGAGATGATTGAGAGGATAGTCTGCTGGAGGATATGAGAGAGGTTGGGATTGCGCCTGTAGAGAATTTGACTTTGGTGAGAAGAACCACCCCATTATCAGAGACTGAGGTAAAGAAAGAAGGTTGGCATTGATGTCAAGGGGAGAAGTAGAGAAGGATTGAAAGGGGGAATTTAGGGTAAATGGCCTCTATTTTCCCAGGAAAGTATGAGTTCCTCAGTCAAGAGGATGGAGGAAGTTGGACATATGGGAAGTTTGTAGAGTGAAGAAATGTTTGGAATGTCCTGTGTGGAGACTGGCATAGGCCAAGGTATTTAATTTGGGACCAGCAGGCAAGCTCTGGGGTAAGGCAGAATCAGATTAAAATATAATTGTTTAACAAAATAAATATAAATATAACATAGATAATGTTAATTTGTAGTTTTCCAAGTTAATATATAGCAGCAAGGATGCTGTTTCTGTTGATATCACTGGTAGAGACAATCAATTAGGAGTTATAAGTATTACCTTGAATTTAATAAGCAATTTGTATACCCAAAATGTGGTTTAAATACCTCTGGCAGATTTGCATCCTTTTCCAACATTCAAATATGTTTTTACATGTTATTATAATCTTGTTCTCTCTGTAGTTACAAGCTCTGGCTTCTATCTTTTGTGATTGATCATCATTCTGTTCCTTACTTTGTCAGGTTAGGGATCTTAACATTTGTCTTGCCAGAATTCTGTTTTTTGTAATGCTAAATCATTTTTTAAAAAAATTCCTGCATTGGTGAGACACAATGAATCAATCAAGCAATTGGTCAATCAATCATACCTCATGAATACTCTTCTGTAAAGAATGCTGTCAGCATTAGCTGACATTTATATAGAGTTTTATATATATTTTCTAATTTGAGATGCATAACAACTCTGTCAGAGAAGAAGCTAGGGGGTTGACCTTAAAGCCATGAAGACCTGATTTCAAATTCCTCTGCTGCCATACTGTCTGTATGATCTCTCCTATTATCTCACTGAAGTGACCAAGAGCCCTAAAGAGGGCTCCCTGGCTGAGCTCTCATTTACATGGAGATCATGGAGGCAGGACTGTCAGTTATTCTTATTCCAATCCCCTTCCTACCTTTTTGTTCTCCAGGATACTCTTCCTCTTGAATTGTGACTCTTTCTCTAGCCATTCCCTCAGCCTCCCCACCCTCTCAATCAATGAGTAGCTTTCCTTTCAAATTGGGCCATAGTCAGGGAGTATGCTGGACACAGCTCCAACTCAGCTGATTGCTAAATTTTCAATGTGAATATTTATGCTTCAGAAATCAGCAAATGCTACAAATCAGGATTTGCTTGATTTATTGTTTTATTGATTGTCTAGACTTAAAAAGGGGATGGAAAAATGCTAATAATGCTGATTAGACTGAAAAGTATGTCTTGTGTACATTTTTATTTTTCAGAGAGCTGGTTGTTAAACATTCATGAGCATATCCCTGGTAAGAGGAAATGACATTTGGTTGCCTCAGTGCCAGAGTAGTTGGTTAGCTAGTTACCACCACTGTTTATGACTCGTTTGTCTGGAGAAATACTGATAAGAATATCCTTTCTGTCATGAGAAGTTGTAAAAATGAATTGAAAACTATCTTAGTTTGAGTCCCAATGCAGAGATTTTACTCCAATAAAATACTCTAGCTTTAAATTAATCTCACTTCTCTTCTTCAGGCTTCTCAATTGCTCCACTTCATTCAAGTCATAATGCACACAACTTAGCAAGTTGGGTGGTTAACAGCCTTATCACAGTTGATGGCTTAAGGGACATAGTAGATATTTATACATAGAAAGATAAAGAAAGTTATGAGAAAATGGATAAGCCTCTTGCCTTGGGAAGACATCACGCTTGAAGTCTTCTTTGGAGAGAAGGAGGCAAAGAGTAGAGGGGAAGAAGTGAAAAGTCACTATCCACATTCATCGGTGCGGCTGATCTCCCTTCTGCTCCTTTATAGCAGTAGCCCTCTGTGGCTTCTAAGGGTTTTTCTGGGCTTCTTGTGGCTTCTTGGCTTCTCTTTCACACAAGCCCAAAGAATGGGGTTGGAACCACCTGTAAGTCAAAGGCAGCCCTTCCACCAGTTCAAGGTCAGGATAAAACTCCCCTGGGGATGAGGAGAGGAACTCTAAGAGGTCTCTGTCCAAAACCATCAGGCATTTTCCTCTAACATCCTGATCTCCCTGACAATGCCAAGTAGGAGAAGGAGTGGACAAAACAATGCTACATAAAAACTTAGTAAATGATTTGAATGTGGCTTGGTGTGGGGAGGGTGGAAGTATGGCCAAGGAATGGTTTGTAGAAAGAAAAGAAGAATTAAAATGTATCTCCAAGTTCGCAGCCCATACAGATTCGAAGAGAATGATGGCACTAGTGAGAAAAGTTGGGTAGTTGTGAAGGAGAATGTTGAAGAGACAAGGGATGTGAAAATGATAAATCAGGTTTTATATGAAGCAAGGGTCATCAGAGGAATTCCCTATTTGCATGACTGGGGCATCTTCGGTGGAGCTGTTCATGCATTCTGGCTCCTTTCTGATCAACATGCACCTTGCCGGAGTGACAGTCAATTCATGATTGGTCCTCAGTGACTGAAGATGTAGCCAAGATTATTGGCAACTAAATCAGGAGAGTGGAAGAGCTATTCCCTTCCTGGGCTTTAATAGTAACAGGTACAAAGGACTTTCCTTTCTTTGGGAACTCTTTGTTAGAGTTTTTTCTTCTTATATTTCTAGTAAGATTAGGGAGGGACTTTTGCTTCTCTCCCTTCCCCAGCATCAATAGCAGCTTGCATTATGAAGTTCCTCCTGACAAGAGCCCACCCTTCTGATTGAATTGTCAGTCATCTTCAGTGTAGCCCGAGTCACTGGTGACCACTTAGGATTTTGCTGTGTCATCTCACAAGGTATATATCACTGGAGCTGAACTACCTTGTTTGTGAGTATGTAAGCACAAACTCATATGGCCCATTATATCTAGCTTGCCCCAGCCATACTTCATATTCTAACCAAAAATTCTTGCCATTCTTCTTCTTGTCATTCACTCTAGCATTGAACCCTCTGGAAATCAGACCCTGGTACACTTAACCTACTAATTTTTGGAACTTCCTTCCTTGCCTGGAGCTGAGTTGACTTGATTGGTGAGCTTATGAGGGAAAATGCACATGGCCCACAATATGAAGCCATAATTCACATTTCATCTCTGCCATCTTCTTGCCATCTGTCCTTTTGTCCCTACTTTTTCACCTCTGTCAATTTCCACCTCTTTATCTGGGAATTATAATCAATCCAACACTGCCATTGGGAGAGCTGTGGGATATCTGTACAATGAAGACATATAGGCTGTTTGGAAGATACATTATATTTGCTATCAAAAGACCTAGGTTTGAATCCCAGCTCTGCTGCTTTCTACCTGTGTCACCTTAGGCAGGTGATTTACTTTAAAGGTATCAATTTTGTCCTCTACAAAGTGAGGTGATGTACTAGATGATCTCTAAGTTCCCATCCAACCCTAAAGGGGCTAAGCTAGTTTAAAATCAGGGGCTGTGGACAATTTTGTTCTTATTTATCAGGTAAGGATAAAATGAGGCAATAACCTTGTAGCAATACCTGCCATTTGTGACCTACTTTACTAGTTCAGGATATGAAAGAATATTCTTTGTTACATGACAAGACCTAAGGGATTTCTCCTCAGATGGGATGGAAAGAATCCAGAATAGAAAATGATGGGAGAACTGATTGTGCCTTTTTATATTTCCACATACTGGGTGTGAGTTTGCGTTCAGGACTTACTTCAGAGAAAGCATATGGTGAAAATACCTTCCACAATTAAGTCTTATTTTTTTTTTTCTTCTCAACTCTAGTCTCTAGATTTGGGTGAACTAAATGTATAAAAGAAAGCATTTATTGAGGTAGGAGTGGATTCATCATTGAGTTTCCCTGCCAAATTCAGAATTAGATAGTGGAAAAATCCTATTTATTTTAGTTTGTTAATCTGCCAGAAAACTGTTGGAAAAAATAAAGACAAGCCAGATGAGAACTTGGGTTATGGAATGAACCATAGATGACATATGACTGAACTTTTTGAGTGAAATATACTTGTTCCCTACTTATATTTCCCACTTTAAGTTTGGTATCTTTAATAACTTTGATTTGTGTCATTCTTTTGTTTTGTATTAAACTAAGTAAAGAAATGAAAAAGAAAACCTAGTATATTGCAATGTTGAAATCAACATTAAGGCTGAGGAAATTGAAAACTTCGGGTTTACACATCACCATTTAACTGTCAGATTGTGTATGTTGTATGTACACTGTTGATGCTGTCAAAAGAACATTATATTTACTCTGTAACATAGTTAAGTTAATGTTTTTGTACAAAGTTTGTTATTTGATTAACTTGCTTTGTTTTGGAAAACACATGGTTGGGACAAAAGAGGCTTGTCTTGAACCTGCCTTAAACTAAAAAAGATGGGCATTTGTGAAATAGAAAAATAGAAGTTATAGAAAAATATTGAGAGCAGCATGGCATAGAGAAAGACCGTTGGATTTGAAGTCAGAGAATCTGAATTAAAATCTGTCCTCTGCTGCTTACCACCCTGGTAACCTTGGGCAAGTCATTTAACTTCTCTGTGCTTTAGTTTCCTCATTTATGAAATTAGGGAGTTGGATTCAGGGGCTTCTTAGATCTTCTTTAGGTCTACATCTGTGATTCCTATACAGTCATTTCAACTGTATAGGCTGGGGGGAATTGAAATATTTAAACCCAGAACCCCTTCATTACTCCAAAACAGAAAGAAATGTACTAAATAAAGTAAAAGAACAAAATCAACAACAAAACTAGGGGAAAGGAAAGAAATCTTCTTATGAAGATTGGTACAGGAAAACCATTAAAGAGATGAAAGAAATGAGGAAACAAAAAATCATCCCAAATATTATAAATAGGTATTGTGGAGTAAAAGTAGAAAATGAAGAGAAATGTCCATAGGAAAGGAATAAAACTGCAATAACAAAAACTAATCCCTCAGAAATGAGAATGGAACAATTGCAAGAATCTTTGGAGTAAGTTAGAAACTTAATACAATATTTAAATAAAATGATAACAAGAAAAATAGAAGTTCTTAAAGAATTTTAAAAATCCAAAGAAAATCAACAATGTAGAACAGATGATGGAAATCTTAATAAAGTAGTCTGAAAAAAAATTATAGACAAAACTCCCCAATAAGAGATGCAGCAACAAAAACAAGAGTGAACAAAACAAAACAAAAAACAATAAAATGGAAGACTTGAGTTCTCTATAAACCAAAGCAATGGATCTCCTCCTCCTCTTCCTTCCTATATCTGTTTTGCCCTTTGTAGCTAAATGCCCCCACCTTCTCTCCTCTTACTTTCTTCTTAACCCTTTACAATCCAGCTTCCAACCTTATCATTAAACCTGAACTGCTCTTTCCAAGGTTACTAATGAATTTTTAGGTTGCCAAATCCAATGGCCTTTGCGCAACCCTCATTCTCCTAGACCTCTATGCCGCCTTTGACACTGTTGATCACTCTCTCTTCCTTGATCCTTTCTTCTCTCTAGGTTTTCAGGACACCATTATCTCCTGGTTCTCTTCCTACTTGCTCATTCCTAGTTCCTTTTGCTAGATCTTCATCCATATCATACCCTCTAACTGTATGTATCCCTCAGGGCTCTGTTTTTAAATTTTTTTTTTTGAATTTTAGACTCGAACACTGGAACTCAAATACAGAATAGAGAAAAGAAAAAGAAACATATAATAAACTTAGATATTGAAACTTAAATACAAAATGAGAAAAGAATAAAAACATATCATATGAGCAGCAGAACATAAAGGAGGATTCAAAATATATAGCAACAAATTTTCATTTCAAGAAAGCCTGTATGAGAAATACTACATGTTGTTGAGAGCTGTTCATCTTTTCTTTACTTCCTTGTAAGTTTTCTGTGCACTTTTTACTTTGTTCCTTTCCCCCCTTTCTCCCTCCTAAAGGGCTACAATTAAGTGCAGATATATTTATATATAGGTATAGATATATACATACACATATACACATATACATACGTACATGTGACATATACATACACATGTACATATATAGACATATACTTTCCCCAACAAATTCTACTCCTAATCTTTGTTTTTATATTTTTGTATCTCTTTTTAAAAAATTGATTTATTTTAATTTATCAACAATCACTTCAATAAGCTTTTGAGTTCTAAATTTTTCTCCTCCTCCCTTCCGACCTCCCTCCCCAAGACAGCACACAATCTGATATAGGCTATACATATATAATCCTATTAAACATATTTTCACATTATCAAGGCTCTGTTCTGAGCCATCTTTTCTTCTTCCTTTATACTACTTCTGCTGATGAGCTTGCCTAAAAGATTATTTTATGGAGGACTCACACAGAGTAAATTCTTACATGGAGGTCAGAAAAAGCAACACAAGGAGACTTTCAAGATCTCTCATAAGAATTTTGGAATTAATTTCATGGCATGGGAGATGCTGGCACCTGACTGCCTAACTGTGCCCTCATCAGAGAAGGTGCTGTGCTCTGTGAGGAAAGCAGAATTGAAGTAATTCAAAAGAAGTGCAAGATGCACAAATTTAGAGATTCTATCCCAAATGTTCATATGGACTATTTGTGTCCGAGCTGTGGTAGAGCATTCTGAGCTCATATTGGTCTGATCAGCCACAGTGGGACACACTGAAACTTGATCTAATGTAGTGAGGTCATTTTGGTCCTCTTCCTGAATGAAGGGCAACTTCCATACTACACTTGGTGATCTTATCTCCTGTGTATTTAATTACCATCTCTATGCTGACAATTCTTAAATCTATCCACCTTGCTGTAACCTCTTTGCTGATTTCTAATCTTACATTTCCAACTGAGTCTTCAATGAAGTCAGGGAAATTAAGTGGTGGAGATGAGGAGGGAGAACATTCCAGGCACAAGGAATAGCCAGTTCAAAGGCATGGAGAGGAAGGTGGAGTGTTGCATTTGAGGAATAGCAAGTAGGGCAGTGTAGCTGGATCACAGAGTTCATGGAGGGGAATAAAGTCCAAGACTGTAAAGGTAGAAAGTTATCACATTTTGAAGAGATTTAAATGCTCTAATGAGGCCATTGTATTTGATCCTGGAAGTAATAGATAGCCACTGGAATTTATTGAGTAGGTTGTTGGGGAATGCTAGGGTTAGAAAAATCACCTTGCCAGCTGAGTGAGCATGGATTGGAGTGAGGAGAAAGTTGTAGCAGGGAGACTAGTTAGGAGGCTATTGCAGTAGTCTAGGTAACAAGGGATTGTAGTAGAGTGTTGGCTGTGTGAATGGAGAAAAGACTTTTTACAAGAGACGTTGTGATGGTAGAAGCAACAAGATTGGACGGCAGAATGGATACGTGGGATGAATGCAAGTGAGGAGTTCAATATGACACCAAGGTTGGGAACTTCAGCAATTGGGAGAATAAGGGTGCCCTTAACAGTAATAGGAAGATTGGCAAACGAGGAGGGCTTAGGGAGGGACAAATAATTTTTGTTTTGTCCATATTATTTTAGTTACCTATGAGATATACGTCAAGATTCCCAAGAGACAATTGGTGATGTGGAACTGTAGCTTAGGAGAGAGACTAGGGCTAGATAGATAGTTATGGGAATTACCTACATAGAGATGATCATTAAATCCTTGGGACCTGATGAGATCACTGAGTGATAGAGTACAGGAACAAAAAAGAGAAGAGGGACTAGTAGAAAGTCTTGGTAGTTAGTTAGACAAACATATTGTTCCTTATAAGTAGCACTTATCCAAGGATCATTTTAAAAGAGAAGGATAACCATGTGGAAATATCCAAGGAAGGTCAGAGAAGGGAAAGTTAAGATGTAAAATTTGAGTGCCATAGGTAAAGGTCATTTATATTTTGCTTATTAGTTATAATTTTCATAAATATTTGTGGAATTGATTTGAATTGAGTTTTTAAAAAGAGATGGCAAATGAGGGAAGGAAGAACCTGAACAAGATTCATAAAGTGTGTAATGTATAGTGCACAGGAAAAGCTGTCTTACCAATGTGTTTGCTAACTAATGTGGTAAAAACACTAATTAGACATACTTCTCAATGCATTCTAGCATACTTTATTAACCACGAAAACCCTAATAGTAGTTTGTAGTTATGCATTAGGTAATACAAACATCAGCTCCACTAGGAATTAACCACTAAACAGATTCCTAGGAGTTTCTGGTAAGCATATTTCATACCAGTCCTCAATTACAAAGTTTTCTCTCTGCCTAGCTGGAGGCAGTGTTTCTTCTTTTCAGAGGCAGCTGCCTGGCAAGCTATGTCACCGTTAGTCATTTAGCGATTGCCCTCAATCAAATGTGCAGTTACTAAAGTCCAAGGTAGTTGGAACAGAGGATCCAGTTATTGTCAGGAACCAGGAACAGGCTGAAAGCTGAGACCTCCAGTGGGTTTCTCATAGTTCTAGTTATTGGCATTAAGTGGTTACACCTGAGTTTTGATTGGAGGCTAGTGTCCTTATTTGTTTACCTTATTTGTTTTTTAAAATATATGACAGGATTTGAGAGAGAGAAAAAATACTTAATGATAACCCTGAATGTCAATAACCTAAACACATCCATAAAATGGAAGACAGTTGTGGAATGTATTATAAAATAGAACCTAACAATTTACTGCATACAAGAAACATACTTAAATTGTAAAGTGAAT
This sequence comes from Vombatus ursinus, assembly GCF_900497805.2. Classification (NCBI taxonomy): domain Eukaryota; kingdom Metazoa; phylum Chordata; class Mammalia; order Diprotodontia; family Vombatidae; genus Vombatus; species Vombatus ursinus. The sequence goes on along the minus strand of NW_020954556.1, from coordinate 36,291,175 downwards.
CAGTCAATAAACATTTATTAAGTACCTCCTATGTGCCAGGCACAGTAATAAAGACACATACAAAGTTAAAGTGAGAGGTTGAAATAAACAATTTATTCTTCAACTGAATTTTTAAAAGGAAGGCTATGGAATTATTATTTTAAATAAAGAAACAATAAAAATAGATATTGTAAAAATTACAATTACTCTAATAAGTAGTGATTTAGAGCATTTTTTATGTGACTATAGATAGCTTTGATTTCTTTTTTTGAAAACTGCCTGTTCATATCCTTTTACCATTTATCAGCTGGGGAATGGCTTTTATGTTTTCGTAAATTTGGCTTAGTTTCCTTTATATTTATGTTTGGGAAATGAGGCCTTTATCAGAGAAACAATATAGGTTTTTTTCCCACCAGTTTCCTGTTTTCCTTAATTTTGGCTACATTAGTTTGGTTTGTGCAAAAGCTTTTTAATTTCCTGCAATCAAAATTATCTGCTGCTGCTTCTGTCACCACCACCTAGTCTCACTGCTGGTGTTTAATCTATGTGGGCTCTGGGCCAGCCTCCACCTTCATGTCACAGATTTTTTCCCAATCTTCTAAATTATCTTTGTCTGGAAGAATGTTTCACTCTGACGTTTTGTTGGCTGTGTCACTCCAGAATTTGGTTTGAGTTGTTATTTAAAGTTGTTTGGAGGGTAATGTTGGGAGACCTCAGCTAAGGGCTTGCTCTACTTCATCATCTTGGCTCTACCCCAAGAAGTGACCAATCTACTTACTTTTTAGCATCAATAATATCTTTACAGAAATTAAGATTATATTTTAAGTTTAAGGAACTCTTGAATAAATGTATGATGACTGAAATATTAAATACATCCTTCTGAAACCATAATACAATAAAATTGTAACCAATAAGGAAATATAAACAAAAGATGGAGACTAACTTATAAAATACTAAGCAAAGAATTATCGAGAAGATATCATAGAAATAGAAATTATATTAACTAGAATTAGATTAAGACAATATTCTATAACACATGGAATGCAACTAAATTAATCATTAAAGGAAAAAGTTTATGACATCTGACATTTTTGTAGCAAATTGTATGTTATCACCTTTGAACTCAACAACAATGCTGTCAGGTATTATTATTCTAATTTTGCTAATTATGAAACTGAGGCTGGAAGTGGAATCCAAACTCAAGCTTTTCTGATTCCATGTTCAACTTTCTGCTCCTTGTTGTTTGTCCTTCATTCTCAAAGAGGACCAATGACCTCAGGAGGGTGATGTCTTGACTTGCAAGTAAGTTGGATTTAAGTGAGGCAGAGCTATATAAATTTATCAGCCTCACTCTCTTCTACAGGGTCATCTGAGTCCAATGGCAAGATATAGATCAGGACGATTGCAGATGGCCCCACATGCAGTCAGAGACCTGGGCCTTTTTAAGCTCAGGTCTTTCCCAGGTCTCAGTTTGTCTGAGACAGCATCCATTCAGTGATTTAAGGCTAGGTAAGAAATGAGGCAAAAGATAACCTAGTTTGCCTACTAAAAAAAAAAAAATATCAAACTGAGAGGGGAAGACCCTCAGAGTTTATGGCCAGAATGGAAACAGTTTCTATTTTCACACACTCGGAGCCATCAAAACCTGTACAATGACCAAGTGAGGATTTGGCTGGGACCTATTGTTGGCAAATCAGTGAGAGCCAGAGTGATTGATTGCCTCTTTGAGTACAACAAAAGGGAAAAAAAGACTGATGAATTAAGCATTCATTGAAATATTATAAAAGTAATATTAATAATTCCAAAACAAGCTTATAAAGAAGAAATTTTAAAAATCAAAGCAGAGGGAAATAAAATTTTAAAAATGTAAGGTAGAGATAAACTGAACTTTGAGTTTCAAAACATTCCACAGAGGTAAGAAGGCTATACATTTGGGCTTATTTTCTTTTAATTAATTTCTTCAAGTCATAAGATAGCTTTTACTTGTTTAAGGAGTATGTATTGCCCATTTAAAATGTGCATATTCACATGGGTAGTGGCTTGTAGGGAGACATTGATAGATATCTCTGGGATCTTGCTCACCCCTCTCCAAGGAAGATTTTGATTCCTGCCTGGAGGATAATAGGAGAAGGGGCCACTAGGCTCACTGATCTATTTTCTGAGAAAGAGGGTACCAGACTAGAATTATATCTGTCCCCCTAAATATTCCTAGTTTAGGTACATGGGTTATTTTAAGTTCAAACCAATTTCCTGGTCAGTATCCCTTAAAAGAGGAAGGGACAACTCAGCAGGAAGACCATTATAAATACTAGTGAATAGTAAGTAAACTTATTTGTCCAAGTAAATAGCAAAAAGAAATCAGAGAAGTTATATGCTATAGCTATAGCCCCAACACACACACACACACACACAGATTAGAACATACCAGAAAATATACAAAGTGAAACTTTCCTAAGGGAGTGAGATATCTTAACTCTACCAAAATAGAGGCCCTAATTTTACCCAAGGGCAATTTCTCCAAAGTCTCTAGGGAGGCAAACTGGAAATTAAGGAAATTTTGAAGTGACTCTTCTACATAGCTACTATTTCCTAAATTTTTTTTTTCTGTTTCCACAGGTCTTTCCCCAAAGAGAGTCTGGAACCATGGGATGTCTCTCACAAAGCTAGAATGGAGAATGTTTCCATTTTCCAAAGCTCTCACACAAACTCCACTTTTCATGAAGGTACAGATCTAGTCATTATTCTTTCCACCAGTAAGGGAGAGTCTTATGCAATATGCTTCAGGCTTGAACTCCGGGGTATATTTTCTCTTCTTTAGTTCTCATAGTTACTTATCATAGCCTTTGTGTACATAGCACCAAAATATCCAATGAGTTTAGTTAATTTAAGAAAACAGCCTACTACTTCATTTAATGAAAAATGTCAGCCAAATATGCATTGTATATATGGTAAAAGAAATTTTGGTTGAATTTTGGTGTAAATTATTTTGTTGTTTTTCACTTTTCATGATCTTAGTGTGTAAAATGACTCTGAGAGATAACTTTTTTCACCCCAGGGAGGATCATATCTAAACTAATATTCCTTAATACCCCATATAGGAAGAATTACCTTACGTATAATTTTTCCCAATGTCGCAACACTAGATTGAGTTCTTTCAAATGTCTAGCCTAAATTCTACCTGTTACAATTTGAGCTCTATTTCTTGTGTCCTAAAGGGAGAGAGTGTATTATTCATAACTTATTTAAGGAGTACAATTCTTACACAGGAGCACATTATCTTTGTAGCTAGGTAGTACAGTTGATGAGTCCTGGGCCAGGGGTCAGGAGACCTGAGTACAAATCTGGCCTGGGACACTAGTTTTGTGACCCTGGACAAGTCACAATCTCTGTTTGCCTCAATTTCTTCATTTGTAAAATGGAGATAATAATAGCAACCCTTGCAGGGTTGTTGTGAGGATTAAATGAGATAAAAATTGTAAAGTGCTTACTACAGTGCCTGGCACATAGTAGATGCTGTATAAACATTAGTCATTATTTATCCTATATATAACTTGTTTGTATATATTTGACATTTGTTTGTGCATTGTTTTCTTATTAGATTGTGAACTCTTTGTCAATACAGACTGTCTTTTGCCTCTTTTTAGCACAGTGCTGGAAAATATTAGGTGATCAATTGATTGATAAGCTTGGTCTAAGCCAGTGGATGAAGTGAAATGACACCAGACTGAAAGTCTGTTTCAGTTAGTGGACAGATTAATTTTGTCCTCTGGGTCCTGTATAAAAGTATTGAGTTAACTGGAATCTTAGAGTTTCAGTGAGTAGTGAGCCAGGAGAAAGAAAGAGAGAGCATTCCAGAAAATCCCTGAAGGGGAACTGTCTGAAGGGAAGACGAGGACTCAGCTTTGCACTTGGTCTCCTTTCTCCCTTCCCTTTTGAGTGGAGGAGCACAGTGCAAGTTTCAAAGAGTCCAGAGAAGGTCGGACTTCTCAGCTTCCCATCAGTGTCCTAGCATCATCCCCTGGGACAGCAGTTGCTGGCAGCAATGTATGCTCTGGGAACCAAATGTAGACTTGACACAGATTCACCGTACTTAAAGGAAACCTACTGATCATCCCATGAAAAGGAGGAAAAGATTACAGCAACCTTTTGCCAGATGTACTCCATAAGTCTGAAACTTTCTCTTAGATTCTATATATGTTTGGGGGAGAATTTTGGAGAGGAGATGGTTTGTACCAGCAGTTTTTACTATGTCACCTCAGTAAATATCCTTTTCTAAAAGCCACTTAAGGCTGACTAAGTGATTCTCAACTAATTGTCTCAGAGATGAAAGCATAGTGGGGTGAAAGAATCGCTACTGAGGGCTCAGGGAGGAACCTGAAGGGGAGATGTGATTCATTTGTGAGAGTTGAGATTGGTATAAACATCCTCAGAACTCAAATGGGTCATATACATTCATTTCATAGGCTATAATTCTTCACAGGAAAAAGATATCAGAAATGTAGGTACTGGAGAATAAAGGAAGCAGTGCTAGAAAGGTTGTGGAAACAAGGTGTATAGAATTATGGTGTAAGAATGAAATAAGGCCCATTATTTTTCTGTCAGGAGAATTCCTAAGGCTTGGCATGGTACCTTTGTACTTCCCTAGGGAGTGGAAATGAAATGGCTTTGCAGAAAATCACTCTGAATTTGTCCAGGTGAATTACCCCACCCTTGCCCCTCACCCCATCTCCCCTTAACTATTAAAGCTACTGAAAGTGTGTTATAGCCTGTGGATAGTCAGACTTCTGCCCTATAGATTAGTAAATTGGCCTGATTACTTCATTGAAGAGTTAAAGCCACACATCCAGCCATCCAACCTGAATACTTTGCCATCTCTCTTGCTACTGATCACCACATCCACCTTCCTCCCCCACCCCACACCCTCCCAACCTTCCCCTGAACTCTTTCAAACTTGCATTGTCCTCCTCCACTCAAAAAGGAAACTTCCAGAGATCATGCTTCTTCTCCCTGGGGGAATTAATTTATTTAGTCCTAGAGCTCCTACCCTAGGATTGCATGGTACTCATTGGTGAGTAAATGAGTACAAACACCATTAACAACATTATATCTAAATGGCTCTAAACCATGCTTCCCATCCCATCTATCCAGCCATTTACCCTTGCCATCTCGCCTTCTGCCTTTCCATTGCTCCCCCATGACCTTTCTTTTTCTTTTTTTTTCCTGGGCACAATAATCAAAGAAGGACTATCATTTCTTCTGGAAAGGTTGTGATAGTTGTCACTTATGGTTCCACTCACTAGCCTTATGACTTCCAGACCAAAACTCTTTTCCCTGGTGTTTTCCCCCTATCCCCATATATGTAATTTTCCTCTATTAGAATGTAACCTTCTTGAGGGCTGGGATTGTCTCACTTTTGTGTTCCTATTCCTAGATACAAGGGGTAAGGGGCCTGGAATATAAGAGATACTTAATAAATGCTTTTTCATTCATTCATTCATTCGATGTTATTCAGTAATACTGAAGTTGGTATGAGTTCTGATTAAACTTCTAAGAAACTGTCAAGTTTCTGAAAATGAAAAAAAAAATTCTGAATCTAGAGGAAGAAAAATCCCAGTGCTCATCAAATATGAGACAAAGCAAATACCCACCCAGTGGCCAGATATGTTTTCCTGGGGGATTCCCTTGTGTTTATCCTTCTGGCATATTTTCATCATATGACTTTTGCGGTGGCCCTTCTGCGAATAGTTTCCTCATCCCAGCTGTTGTGATGTTTAATCTAAAGTTGCCAACTCTTGATCTGGTGGTTCCAGGACACAGGGTGAGGAAAATGAAAGTCTTCCAGTATTTCTGTATCCTATCTTCCACCCCCTGGGGATTAGTGCTTTAATCTCTGGTCAATCCTGAATTGTTTTCAACCCTAGTTTCATCTCTCCCCTCCCCCTGAATAGCAGAACAATTACTAATGATAAAGATCCATATTCATGTCCAAAGTTCACATTACATATGATCCACACAAGGCTCAATTTCTTTTTCTTTCTCCTCCTTCTCTTCCACCTCCTCCCAAGTAAGTATATGGTGCGATTTGCAAAATACTTTCTTTAAAAAACTTTTTATGAGAGATAGAATAATCTTAATTCTTATGTAGTCAGGGAAATTTATTTTTAAGGGACTCTGTAGTCAGCTAGTCTTCATCCTAATGTTAATTCATGGAATGGCTTGACTTTTCAAATAAAGGAGGCTATGGTATTTCCTTCTATGCAATTTTGATGGGTTAGATACCCTCTCCCTGAGGTAGTTTAGGTGACTAAGTTTGGGAGGACCCTTTTAGTCCTGAGATCATGGCTGGAACTAAGTCAAATTGTAAAGGAGGAAAAGCGTCTCCTCTGGTATCCATAGTCTGTCCATTGGTTGTTCAGGACCCCCATGGTAGTGTGGCATCCAGATTTTTCCTCAGATATTGCCTTGTACTCGGGATCTCTTTTCTTTGTCAAAACTTTCTTTATCCTCTGTCCTATTCCTTCAGGACTTTGCTCTCTATATGATCCAATAAATTGTGATCTCTTCTAAAGTGTTGGGGTCTGAGTTAAGGTGAGTTGCCCTAATTAACAAAGGTAAATATCAGAAGTCATCCTCTCAAGGAGCTTAAAATCTGATAAGGCAATAAATTATGCACACAAAATAATTGTAAAACAAATTAGAATGTGATGAGTTCCCAAGAGAAGTAGAACAGAGAAAGATGAGACTGGAGAGAACATGAGGTATGAGTCTACTTTAAGGCAAAATGGGAAATATTGGAAAGATCATAACTACTTCTGTTATCTTATTTTCACCAATTGTTATATTTCTATTAAACACAACAAATTATGTCCTCTATTTCTCTCTCTCTCTCTCTGTCTCTCTGCCCTCCAGATATATGGCAGCTAGTTGGTGTAGTGGATAGATTGCTGAGCCTACAGTTATGAAGACATGATTGTGTGTGGTTGTGGTTTGTCCTTTGTTCTTGAAGAGGACCATGACATCAGGAAGATGATGACAGAACTTGCAATTGACTTTGACTTGAGTGAGGGAGGGCTGTGGAAAGTCACCAGCCTCACTTTCTCCTCCAGAGCCATCTAGGTTCAGTGGCCAGATGTTGATCAGGATGACTGGAGATGGCTCAGGATGCAGCCGGAGACCTTGGCCCTTTTAAGCTAAGGTCTTTCAGGTTCTCACTTTGAGTGAGGCAACACCCATTCAGTGAATAGGCCTCTTTAAGAAGTGAGTCAAGGGATGGCCTCTTCAATAAAAAAAAAAAATCAAACTGGGAGGGGAAGACCCTCGGGGTTGTTGGCCAAAAGATTAACAGTTATTATTTACATTTACTCTGATCCAGGAGAGCCCAAAAAAATAACCATTAAGTGGTGCTTGGTCAGGGACCTATTGTCCTATCCATGAGATCCAGAGTGAATTGGGTTTAAGGCCTGGTCTTTGAGAAAGAAATCTAGCCAGTAAACCCCAAGTTAACTAGATTCAAATTCTGTATACACTTTGATGTATAAAAAGTTCGACAGACATAATTTCAGGGTAATTAATCATTTTATTAATCATGCTAGTATATAATAAAAGGGGTCAGTGATAATCCTGAGTACCAAAGATCCCTCATAGAACCCACTCAGTGCTTATATGCCCTTGGAAGAGTGGGTGTTCCTGAAGGTGGCAATTGACTTTGATTGGTTTAACAAGTAATAGAAGGAATATTATGAGAGGTGGACCTATTCTAATGAGGGGCTGGTGACCTTGATCACATCATTTACTTCCAAACCACTCTCAAGCTTGTGCAATCTAATCAAAGAATTTATCCCCACCCAAATCTGAGTAGAACACAGTGGGTTACTCCACCTAGGTGGGGTCTGAACAAGATTGAGGAGAAAGTTAATCCAATCTCATTATCAGCAAAGTCTTTCAGTTGCTGGCTTGGCCTAATGGAGAACAAGATTTCAGAGAGGAATAAATCCTGTGTCCCCCCAGTATTAACAATTAGTTATTTAATAATCATTTCTCTCAGTACACACATGTGTGTATGTTATTTTCCTTTTAAAAACTCCCAAGCTAGGCACACACTCCACACTTAATAAATGCTTATTCCCATATATACAAAAGCATCATCCTCACACTTCATCAAGCAGCTAGGTAGAGCAGGACATAGAGCTGGGCCTGGAGTCAGGAAGACCTGAGTTCAAATCCAGTCTCAGACACTTACTAGTTGTATGTCCCTGGGCAATTCATTTAACATCTTTTGCCTCAGTTTTCACAACTGTGAAATGGAGATAATAATGGTATTTACCTCATAGAGTTACTGTGAGGATAAAATGAGATAATATTTGCAAAACAAAATGCTTAGCACTGTGCCAGGGACATAGTAGGCACTATATAAATGTGCCTTCTACTCCGTTCCCCCATTGCTTCTGCTGATCTTGGTCTCATAGTCTCTGTCAAATGCTGTCCCAATGGACCCCGTTAGACAAGGCCCTGAGTGGATGCTTCTTCATTGCTTGGCTTTGGTTACCATTACTCTGACTTTGAGCTCAGCTGATGTCCTGGCCTTGGGTACTGCTATGCCATCTCAGAAAGGCCCAGAATCCACAATGGAGGACAAGCAACAGATGCCTCAACTTTGGGCCTCCCATCTCCTGAGCAAAATCCTAGCTCCAGGCACTATACCCTTAACTTCTCTCAGTGACTTGATTCAACTCCCAAGATGGATACTTCTGTATAATATGCTGCCATAAGCTTCTGCCACAAGATGCTATTGCCAATGGTGAGATGAGGAAATAGAAATCTCCTTTGGTCTGCTATGCTGAAAGTGAGCTCTTAAAGATCTTAAGAGCTGAGTTCTTCATCTGTAGTTGGTTGTCTTTTTGATAGATTCAATGGGGCCAGCCTACCATTTGAACCATCACCAAGGGCATGAGTGACTCTTTGCCAGGCACCTTTATCCAAGGCCTTGTTAATGTAATTAGGCTATTTACACTCTAATAATCAGATCGCCTAGGGAACTCTATCCTATTGGGTTTCACAGGGAAATTCTTCAATACCTTCTTTAAATCTCCATTATCTCTCTCTCTCTCTCTCTCTCTCTCTCTCTCTTTCACACACACACACTCTCTTGCTCTCTCTCACTCTTTCTCTCTCTGTCTCTCTCCATCTATCTATCTATCTATCTATGTATCTATCTATCTCTCTACCATCTATCTAGTTAGTCTATCTATCAACTGTCTATCTAGCCTCATAGGCTATGTTATTGTAGGAAATTATGTTGCTGAAATTGTGGCTTGAATGTACTATAGCTAAATCTAAATATTTTATAATGAATCTTCATTGTAGTTGAGAACCATTCCTATTTATATGTTAAGACATATTCTTATTTCATCACCTTCTAATGTAAGCCCTGAAAGCCACAAACTTTTTGCTCAGCATCAAGGAACTGTACCAATCAAGATATTAAACTATTTTTGGTTTGTTTACTCATTTTTAATGTCAAAACAAGTGTAATTTGAAACAGCTGCATTCTGATTTTTAAAAGACAACTGTTCACTCACCAGCCCAAAATGGGTAATGTTAAGAAAAGCAGTCTTATCTTGTTATGTTTTTTTCTTGTTAGGTACTTTAGAATTCTATACTGCAGATGAAAAGAAAATTAAAAACAGGAATATATTATTTCTTTAATCATTGCCACAGATTTGCAGGAAATTTTCTATGACTTTTTTTAAATAAAAAAAATCATTTTGTGAGTTTCATTTGGCTATTTTTACACATGCTAGCAGACTTTATCACCCTGTGGCATGATTAAAATATATAGAAAGCTAATGAAGCATATCTTTACCTTTTTAGGCTTGTGATCCAAGTAAATCTTCAACTTCTTTCCATTTTTTATAATATGACTTGATATCAACAAGGGATCTATTAATTTTCCTCATATTAATGACTTCTGTGAGTAAATAACATTCACTTTAATAGCTTTTTAGTAATATATTATTTCAGTTTAAATGGGTTCATGTGATTTAGAAATAAGGAAGATATTTGAAGTTTTACTTTTAGTACTAGTTAAAAAAAAAAGCTTATGCCTTTGTTCAAATTTTCCTTCTAAATCCATGATAGCAGAATGGTATAGTGAAAAAATCTGGATTTGGAGTCAGACGATGGACTATGTGCTTCTTGTTTGACTTTGTACTAGTTATTTCACTTTGGTAGGCCTCAGTTTCCTTATCTGTAAAATGAAAGGGTTGGGCTATAAGAGTCTCTTAGGTGTTTTACAGTTGAGTGCAATCCAATGAGCTTTTGAAAAGTGTTTGTTGAGGATCAGGCACCCTACCAGGTACTGGAATTACCAAGACAAACAATGAAATATTTATGTCCTCAAAGAGCTTACATTCTACTTGAGGAGACATAACACATATGTGGACACATTAATTTAACATATATACAAGATGAGGTTGGGGAAGAAGAACTAATAGCTATAAAATATAGAAGTGATTTAAAATATAATAGCTAGTATTTACATGGTACTTTTAGGTTTGCAAAGCTCTTTACAAATGTTGCCTCATTTAATCCTCCCAAAACCCATGAGAGGTAGGTGCTATTATTATTATTCCCATTTTATAGATAATAAGAATGGGGCAGACAGAGGTTAAGTGACTTGCCTAAGATCACACAGCTAGTAACAATAATAATAATAATAGTTAACATTTATATAATACTTTAGTTTGCCAAAAGTTTTATGAATATTATTTCTTTTGATCTTCACAATAATCCTGATAAGTAGGTGCTATTATTATCTTTTTACAGATGAGGAAACTGAGACAGAGGTCAAGTGTTTAGCCCAAAGTCACACAATCAATAAATGTCCAAGGAAGGATTTGAACTCAGGTTTTCATGAGTCCAGGTCCCTCACTCTATCTGCCTAGCTGTAAAAAACAATATGACATGTTTTTATGAATCAGAAGTTGGTCAGAACTGGCATTAAGGTAAGCAAGGGTACCCCAGGCAGCACAGTGGATAGAGCACCAGAACTGGAGTTTGGAAAACTCATCTTCCTGAGTTGAAATCTGACCTCAGACATATACTAGCCATGTGACGCTGGACAAGTCACTTAATCCACTTAACCCTGTTTGTCTCAGTTTCCTAATCTTTAAAGTGAACTGGAGAAAAAAAAATGGCAAACCACTCTAGTGTCTTTGCCAAGAAAACCCCAAAAAGGGCCACAAAGAATTGAACTTGATTAAAAAACTACTGAGCTTCAACAAAGGATACCTCTGTGAACTTGTAGGTGGAAGTGGCAGAAACTCTTCCTCTTGTTATTCATTTCACCACTCCTCTAACCTCCTGGGGGAAAATAGGCCATCTGTAACTTTCCAACATATGTTCTGAAGCCCTTTGCTGCTTTCTCCAGTTGAAAGTGCTCTCTTTCTCCGGAAATAACTTCATATATAATTTATATTTACTTACCTGAACACATATTGAAACTTCTCAATAGAAGGAAAACTCTTAGAGGTTTTGTGTCTCCAAGCAATAAACCTGGCATAAAAGCTTGTTGAGTGGAATTGTTAAGATTAAGGGAAAACAAGAATTAGATGGTAATAGAGTGAACAGCTACATGCTATAAACTTAAAACAAACAGGAAATTGGAATCTGAAATCGTTACACAAGGCCATAAACACTGAAAAAGGAAAAATTCCTTTCTACTCGGTCTCTTCATTCGTCCATCCATTATTAGGTCACCTCTAAGGCAAGATGACTACCAGAAGACTCAATGTCAACAGACTAGAGCACTTCTCTGAGTGGGAACAGTTTGTTGCTAACTTGAAGGGAAAGTTGAGCCAACACATAGTTGGTAATAGTGGAGCAGAAAAGGAGTGGGTTGCTTTCAGAGATTTGGTGTACAGTACTTCATTTACTCATCAGAGTCAGAACACTTGTAAACATCAAGACTGGTTTGATGAAAATGATGGAGAAATTCAGAAGCTGCTAAATGAAAAACAAGTACTCCGCAGGGTTTACCAGCAGGATAGTTCATCCATATCTAAGACAGCAGCATTTAACTCTATCCAAAGTAAACTAGAGGGACTGTGACTGAACGGTCGGGTCAGGATCACCATGGCTCTTAAAAGGTTCTTCAGGTTTTTATTTCTTGTTCAGTCTGCAACTTCAGTGTATTTTTGAAGGAACATTGGTGTTATGCCTGTTGCATTTAACAAGGAACTTGATCCTGTTAAAAAAAATCTTTGTAGACAAGATTAGAGAATATAAATCCAAGAGACAGGCAGCTGGAAGACCAGTTAATATAGGTCCTGAATATCAACAAGATCTGGACAGGGAACAATTCAAGCTTAAGCAGATATATGGTAAAGCAGATATGAATATATTCCCAACATTCAAATTTGAAAACCCCCAATTTGAAGAGGCACCTAATCTCTAGTCTTGAGGAGTAACTATGGAGTGTATCTTGTTGTTTGATTATTTGCCATTAGTTAGTTGTATAACTAATCAATAGTAACAATAAATTTTAATTTCACTTTAAAAAAAAGTAAACTAGAAACAGAGCTTAAAGAGATGCAGGATTCTTGGCTCAGTGAGAAGGCAAATGAAATATCATTTTACTCTGATAGTAGCAATCCAAAATGCTTCTATAATGCCCTGAAGGCTATTTATAGGCCAAAGATATATGGTACATCTCAACTACTCAGTGTTGATGGAGCCACAATTGATTAGCGGTAAGGACATGATCCTGGAGAGATGGGCTGAACACTTCCACAGTGTTCTCAATAGAACATCATCAATCAATACTGAAGCCATTGACCATTTAGCTCAGGTTGAAGTCAATCCTTCTTTAGCCAAATTTCCAACTGAAGAAGAGATTTTGAATGCCATTAGGCTCCTCATCTGTGGCAAAGCACCTGGTGCTAATTCTATTCCAGCTGAGATTTACAAGGTGTGGGGGTCCATTGCTCATACAAAAGCTGACTGAAATTTTCTGGGTTATATGGTAAGAGGAAGTTATCCCCCAGGAATTCAAGGATGCCTTCATTGTCCATCTCTATAAAGGTAAAGGAAATAGATTGTCCTGTAATAATCACAGGAGGATCTCTCTCTTAGTCATTGCTGGCAAGATTCTTTCCAGAGTCTTCCTTAATAGGCTGATCCTTCATCTGGAAGATGGTCATCTACTTGAGAGCTGGTGTGGCTTCAGAAAGGGTCAAGGAATGGCGGATATGGTGTTTGCTACCTGACAACTCCAGTAGAAATGCCAAAAACAGAACAGAGGTCTGTACACAGTGTTCATCAACCTGACCAAGACCTTTGATACTGTCAGTTGTAAGGGCTTATGGAAAATTATGTCAAAATTTGGTTGCCTGGAGAAGTTCATCAGTATTGTACATCAGTTTCATGATGGCATGTTTGCCTGGGTTCTGGAGAATGGACAATGCTCTCTTGAGCTTTCTCAGCCACCAATGGAGTAAAGCAGGTTTGTGTACTTACTCCCATGCTTTTTAGCATATTTTCAGCAATGTTGTCAGATTCCTTCAATGAGGACAAACATGGCATCATGGTCAATTATTGCATTAGTGATAAATTATTTAACTTGAAAAGGCTACAAGAGAAGACTAAAGTGGAGGGAGAGTTGGTGTGTGATATTTTTTGTTTACAGATGATTGTACACTCAATGCAACCTCTGAAGCTGAGAAGCAACAAAATGTGGATCAATTCTCTACTGCTTGTGCTAATTTTGGCCTAACAAAGAACATGAAGAAAACACAAGTGCTCCACCAGTCATCATCACACCAGACATACATGGAACCATCAGTTTGAGCAAATGGAGAAGTTTTGAATACTGTGGATAAGTTCACGTATCTTGGCAGTATACTTTCCAGGGATGTGTACATCGATAATGAGGTAGATACAACATTGCTAGAGTCATCTCAGTGTTTGGGAAGCTCTGAAGGAAACTGTGGGAGAGAAGAGGTATTAGACTGACTACCAAACTGAAGGTCTACAGAGCTGTTGTGCTGACCTCATTGTTATATGCCTGTGAAACCTGGATAGTATACCAGTGCCATGCCAGAAAATGGAATTGCTTTCATTTGAATTGTTTTAGGAAGATTCCAAAGATCACCCGGCAGGGCAGGGTACTGAGCACTGAGGTCGTTTCTCGAACTAAACTGGCAAGCATTCAAACTTTACTGCAGAGAGCACAACTCCAATGGGTTGACCACGTTGTTCAAATGCCAAATGTATGTTTGCTTACAAGACTATCTTATGGAAAACTCATACAAGGCAAGTCCCTACATGATAGTCAGAGAAAGTAATACAAGGATACTCTCAAGGTCTCTCTGAAGAACTTTGTAATTGATTGTGAGACCTGGGAGACACTGGCACAGGACTTCCCAGCAGGGCGTGCTGTCATCAGAGAAAGTGCTGTGCAGAATTGAAGTAGCTCAAAAGAAACATGAGATGCACAAATTTAGGGAATCCACCCCAAATGTTCATATGAACTATTTGTGCCTAACTTGTGGTAGAGCATTCTGAGCTTGTATTGGTTTCATCAACCTTGATTGGACACACAGTAATTTGATTTTAACATTGTGGTATCATTTTGGTTCTCTTAGAGAATGAAGGACAACAACCAATTGGGTCATCAATGGGAAGGAAATGATTTCATGATATCCACATAAGTTATGAGACTACTTTCTGTGGCAGTGTGGTATGGTGGAAAGAATGTTAGGATTGAGAGTATGGAAACTTGGGTCCAGGGGAGTGCTCATTGTTAAATGTTTAGCAGGATCATTTACACCTTGGAAACTGGCAAATGCTATAAATTGGGACTTGATTTATTGTTTTGTTGATTATCTGGACTTAAAGTGATGGGGGAAGTGTTAATAAGGCAAATTAAACTTAAAAGTGTGTCATGAATCCATTTTTTTCCCAGAGAATTGGTTATTTACTAGCACACCCCTGCTTAGAGCCATCCTTAATCACCTATGGGCTTTAGTTTTCTCATTTGCAAATTAAGGGGATTGGTTTAGGCTATTCTCAAATTATTTCAGATTAGGCTTGCCTTAAATTATTTTAAAAATCAATATCTATTCCATAAATTGGACTTATTTAGTAATGTTGTATGGCTGAAGTGGAATGATAGAGTAACTGATTTTTGAGCCCATTCAATAATTCTAAAGCTTGCTTTTGAATAACACTTTATCAATGATAGGATGCAGCTAGATGGCTCGTTTGGTAGAGTACTGGGCCTGGGTTCAGGAAGACCTGAGTTCAAATCTGGCCTCAGACACTTATTAGCTGTGTGACCCTGGGCAAGTCATTATTTGCCTTAATCCTTAATGCTTTAAAGTTTAAGTTAATACTCCTTTCAGATAAGTAAATGAAAGTACAATTGGTGTCAGAGCAGGACCTGATTATAAAGAGCAATCATCCTCCTTGTTCTCATCTTCCTCCACTTTGTCATGTAGCAATTACTCCAAACTCACTTTTTCCATAGCAAGTCCATATGCATTATCCCCTCAGTATCCTAGGGGTATCCTCAAGAGGTTAGGGTGACTTTTTCTAGTACCTTTAGGTCATGCCCCCATTCTGGTGTGTTCCCCTAGCTGTTAATCTCCAGTGATTAGCAACCCAGATTCATTTAATCAATTAACAACAATTAGCTTTGACAAAAGGATGTTTACTCTAAAGATATAGTAAGAACAGAAGGACACATTTCCCTTATACCACCTTGGTCCCTGGGGAAACTGTGCTGTTTGTAGTTTCTCCATAACATTTATCTCACCAAATTCACTTCCAAATATGGCATGGTTGATGGATGAATGGGTCTGCATTTCTGCTGCTGCTGGGGTGGGTCAAGCAGGTTATGTTGGTCAAGAACAAACCCCAAACCTAAAATGGTTTTTAGAAAGAATTTTATTAAGTCATTTGGCAGAAGAGAATTGGAAAAAGGTATAGTTTCCTCTTGAGTCTCTGTGAAGTTTATATCCTATAGAGTTCAAACTAGGGTATAGGGTGAGTGGCCTGCATGTAAGTAGGTTGCTTGAGATGTATATCAGCAGGTAAGTATAAACATTCAATAAAATTTGAGCAAAGCCAAAACACAAACTATTGAGCAGGTGGACCCAAGATATAGGTGGATCCAAAACAAGTTTTAGCATGCAAGCATTCCTTGCTCCTGCTTCCCTAAAGGATCTCTGGGGTCTCAGTGGCCTCCACCTCACATTCTGGGTTAAGCAATATCTAGCCACATAAAGATAGGTTCAAACAATATTAATAAATAATAAAGTGCTTTCCCCATAGTCACTAGGGACTTCACTCTTCAACCTCAGGCTTCTGGAACATCTCAGTTCCCAGACTTCTGGTGGCTCTTTCTCCAGGTTGTAGTTATCTCCATTGTCCTTCGTCAAAAGCAGGAAAGAATGGATAGGAGCACCAGCAGGGCCATTGGCTTTCAGTGTCATGCAGGCTCTAGGGGAGAGAGGACCCAAGGTCCCTTCCTGCCCAGAGGTCCCAAAGTAGTTAGTTGTCCTTCTTCAACTGGCCAGAAATAGCCAGAGCTAAGATTCACTCTATTTGGTGGTACCTTTTGATTGTACTCCAATTCTGGCTCCACAGCCAATCAAAAAGGTTTACTTTTGCTACATAATTAGCTGAGCAGAAACAGTTACAGAATATGTATTAATACTTCAAATTGAAAAGCAGGGCACTGCTATTACAAGTCATTGTGCTTTTCTAGAAGCAGGTTTTTCAGTGCAAGGACCTTCTCCCCCTTTCTCTCTATTAAAACAATAACAGTGATAACTAACCTTTATACAGCACTTTGAGATTTGTAAAATACTTTACATATATTATCTCTTTTGATCCTCACAATGATCTTACAGAGTAGGTGCTATTATTGTCTCCATTTTACTGATGAAGAAACTAATGCTGAAAGAAACTAGGTTGCACAGTGTTTGAGGTATGATTTGAAGTTAGGTCTTAGTCTAATGCTCTAGTCTATCCATTTCGCCACTTAACTGCCTCAGTAGTTGTAAACATGGTACTTTGGTTAACCTACTTTCTTATTAAATGTTCAATTCCATAAGTATTTATTAAGTACCTACTGTGTGCAAGACACAGTTCTAGGTGCTAAAGATACAAAGACAAAAACTAAATAATCCCTGTCCTCAAGGATTTTACATGCCATTGGGCGATACAGTAGATAGACAGATAATTAAAAATCAAGATAATTTGAGGAGAGAGGACACTAATAATTGAGGGAACAAGAAAACCTTCCTGTAAAATGTTTGAATATCTTTTAATTCTCAAAGACGTTCTCTTTTAGAACATCTTTTCACCTATAATAAATAGTCTTGCCCTGCTCTTTTGGATACCACATGTTTCCTGGTTCTTGCTAGCTTGTCCGTCCTTTTGATGTTATCTTGCCTTTTGGTGTCTGCGACCTCAATTAAATCCAATCTAACAAACAATTACTAAACACTTATTATGTGCAAAGCTCTGTAGATACAACCAATTTGTCTTCTGGGGATAAAAAGATAAAATAAAAAGTCTATATTGGTAACTGCATATAGTGAGTGAATCCACTGACCATACCCTGACCTTCCCTATTCCGTTCTTCTCAAGTACTTTTCCCCATCTTCCATCTCCATTCCTTTCCCTATGCTTTTTATCCTTTGTTTTTTCCTTCTTCCTTCATCTTCTCAGCATCTTTCATTCATGCCTCATCATTGTCTTTCAGGACTAGACCACCATGATATCTAGTTGTTTGTCCTGTTAATTTCCTCTCTGTAAGTTCTGTGGATTTTCATTTTCATTTTAATTCCCAATGTGTTCACTTAGGCCATGCCGCTTCTCATTTCCCCCCTTTAAATATATATTTAATCCCAAAGCAGGCATTTGTAAACACCTTGAAGGCATGTAAACCCATAATATCTGTTACAGTCTATTGCTGGGCAAAGAAGTAAAAACCAAGTGAATGATCATAATACTAGAGTGGCAAAATAGTTTTATAGTTGGATAGAATGAGTTTTTGCTACTAATTCAATTGTCTGAATTCAATGATCTAGATCTAGATGTATAGGCTAAAATGACATAACAAAGATAACCCTCACTCTGAATGCATTTTTCATTAGCTTGTCAAAACAAGAGCTCATGATAGTTATGTTATTTGACTCAGGTAGAACTCAATTAAGCAAATATTTCTTGATGAAAAGGAAAATATTCCTTGTGTTTATTACACTATCATAAAGAAGTTCACAAATTTGCTTTTTCTCTAAAATCTACAAGAACTCTGAATTCAGTCCTTTAGGGAAAATGTTAGTATGCTACTTAATGAAATTTGCCCAGGGACAAAATCTGACCCTGAGCTACTTTAAATTTGGATAAGCAATATTGCCCCAATATTACTTCTCTTTTGTAGTAGTTTTGCATGTTTGCATATGTATGCTACCACTTTAATTATGAGAAGGCTGGTGAAGTCCATATCTTTTTTCACTCTGGGAGTTTTAATAAAAGTAGACGGTGTTTGCTTTCCAAGGACCAGCTTAGTTGAATACAGAGAGGCTTATCACCAGTAGACTGGACACTTGGTGATGAATTTTTTTTAGCCATGACAACCTCTGAAGCCAAGAAAAATTTAAAAATGTCTCTCAGTCCTGTGCCCTGCAGTATCTGTGGCAGAGTGATAGAAAGGAAGATGAGGGTGCCAAGAATCACACTATTTAAAAACCATTTATAAACATCAACGTAGCTGTTGGAACTCTGTATTTGAGATCCTTGCCCAATGAGCGATGAGGGAACATACTACCAAGATGAATTGAGTCATATCTCACATTAACATTCTCACCAAGAGCAAAACCAGAAAACAAGGAAGTTGTAGCTAATTGGAAGAATGGTTCAAAGTTCTTGGAAATGCAAATAAAGGAGTTGTAGGAGATGACTTTTCCATGAATCCTAGGTGATGGGATAGTAGAGTGCTAGACCTGGGGTCAGGAAAATTTGAGTTCAAATCCTTACCTTGGACACTGCCTGACTGGGCAAGTCACTCAATCTCTTTATGCCTCAGTTTCCTCTATTGTAAAATGGAGGTAATAATAGCAACTACTTCCCAGGGTTGTTGTGAGGATAAAAATTAGATAATATTTGTAAAATATTTTGCAACCTTTAAAATACTATATAAATACTAGCTATAATTATTATCCAGCATTAGTGAGAAACACAATTTCATGGGACATTTTATTATTTAATTTTGCATCAATTATAAAAAGTATTTGCAAAAAGATCATAATGAAAATAATTGCAGCCTATGTGCCAACATCTGCTGCAGGAGGGGAAGAGGTAGAAACATTCTATGAATAACTTGGTAAGAACCTCTAAATTAATCCAACATATACTTTGATACTTAGTGGCTCAGATGGAAAAGTAGGAACAGGTAGAGATAGTTAAAAATATATTGAAAATTATGATTTAGTTGTAAGGACTGATAGAAGCCAAAGACTTGTAGATGACATAGAAGCCTCACAGATAGACATCATAAATACTTCCTTTAAGAAAAGAATCAGGGGGCAGCTAGGTGGCGCAGTGGATAGAGCACCAGCCCTGAAGTCAGGAAGACCTGAGTTCAAATCTGACCTCAGACTAAACGCTTGACACTTACTAGCTGTGTGACCCTGGGCAAGTCACTTTACCCCAACTGCCTAATTAAAAAAAAAAAGAATCAAAAGGTACTGAATATAGCAAGAACTAAATAACATCACAAAAATAAAATTGAATTTATTTTTATAGCTAGAAAATGACTTGTCACTGGTGTGGGAGTCATTCCTGAATCAGTTGTCTTTTGTACAGTCAGATCACTGAATTATTACAGAAAAAAATAAACAAAGCTATGATAAAGAATAAAAATGAAAAAAGATATGTATTCAATTAAAATAACTGTAACAAGCCCTACTTAAGGCATCAACTGTTGATATAAATTTATTTCTACCTCAATTATTAATACTGAAAATGGGATGTGGAGAGGAGAAAGGACAATGATATTAATTATAATAATTTCATGCAGCAATTAATTTGATATGATCACCATAATGAAGAGACCAAAAGAGCCCCCAAATTGCCTTAGTTGGCAAGCACTTGACTCATTTTGTAAGTAGAGAGATATGACAGAGAAATGCAAAACTAATTTAGAATATAAATTCATTTGTAACATCTTGTGGGTAAAGATTGTGGGGGATTACAAGCATAAAAGAGAAACAACAGAAGATAAATTTGTATAAAGAAAGTTTCTTGACAGACCCAACCAAGTAAAGTCATCTTGAGAGTGTTATATGATGAAACCAATAAGACAAAAAGTAGATGAAAGACGTAAAAGATCTACAGAGATTTTTTTTTTTGTAACAAACTCTTCATCATCAAGGAAAATGGAGCCACCACACTTGGATTCTAACATCATAGCACCAAATGTAATTATGGAGGAGGTAAAATTGGCAGAAAGAAGAGATCCCAGAAATCCCTCAGGATACCCTAAAACTCTCAGGGGCAGTGTAGCATGTCAGGCCTTGAGAAGTCCAGGCCAAAGCATATACATATAGTATAAACATAAGCACATTTTGATGGTAACCTCTTTGGTCAGGGATAGAAAGTAGTGGTGGGGAGTGGTGGAATAATAAATGGCAGCTGTTTAAAGACCTTAGCCATTTTCTCTTTAATCATAGAAAAGTCTAAGTTTGAGGTCTACCTAGTTTATAATAAAAGTCACATTTGTATAATGCTTTTCAGCTTTCTAAGTACTTTCCCATATGTTATTTCATTTCTCCTCACAACAGCCCTTTGAAGTATGCAGAGAAGGTGTTTAATATGTTTGGTTGTACTGGAGCCAGTTTGAGAGCCGATTGTTAAATTTTCATCATAAGAATTTACATTACAGAAATCAGCAAATTCTGCAAATTAGAGCTTGATTTACTGTTTCGTTGATTATTTAAACTTAAGAAATGATGGGGACAATGTTAATAATGCAGAACAAACTGCCATTAGCTTGACCCTGACTGGCTCTGCTCTTCTTTGAAATTCCCAAGGTTGGAGACTCCATTGCCTACTAGGGGTGGGGAACCTGCAGCCTCAAGGCCACATGTGGTCCTCTAGGTCCTCAAGTGTGGCCCTTTGACTGAATCCAAATTTCACAGAACAAATCACCTTAATAAAATGATTTGTTCTGTAAAACTTTGACTCAGTCAAAAGGCTGCACCCAAGGACCTAGAAGGCTACATGTGGCTTTGAGACTCCCTGGCCTAGACATAGAATGAAAATATAAAGAATGAAAAAGTCAAGGAGGTTCCATTTTCCAGGGGCCATGTGGCCTCACAGTTCTTAAAGCAGTTTCTCACCATTCCATCACCAGAATGCAGCTAACAACATTGAATCAAAGAGGGACAAAGAGAGATGGAATGGAAGCTGATGGTCTTGGCTATGTAGTCAATAGAAAAATCCCAACTGCAAGGAAGGCCAATCAGAATAATCTAAGAAATGTTCATACATGCTCTAGTCTTTGAAAGGCACTCCCCTTCCCATCATCATGATTCTCCCAGGAACAGTCCCCTAGTGTCTTCTGAGATAAGTTGATGGGGTCTGCACATTTGCCAGACCCCCATTATGGTGCAAAACCAGAAGATATGACAGGAAAATCAGTGGAATTTACATCTCTTATCATAGTGCCATAATTATTGGTTTGTTCCAATAGAGGAAATGAACAATATGACAGACACCAGTTATTATAAAACTTAATTTGAGAGTAAATTATATGCGTAGGGATAAGTGAAAGAGTTAAAAGGGACTGAAAGGTTGCCTGGTCTGTCTTTTGGCCTTTGATAGGTAAGATGCTATACTGAAACTAAGAGGAGTTAAATCACTTGCCCAAGGTCACATAGCTTGTTAATGGTGAAGAAGGGAGTAGAACTCTGGCTGCTTATCTCCTGATCAGACCTGGTTCATCTCCTGGTTCATCATTGGTTTTATGTAGAGGCACTGAGGTACAGAAGGGTGATTTGCCTAAGGTTACACTTACAATTAGGAGACTTATGTTGACAGCATTTCCCTTTCTATTAGGATGCCCAAAAACAAGCCCAACCTTCTACCCATATATGTAGATACCTTTACAGTCTCCAAGCCCAACTCTACCCTTTTCCCTTGATCCCCTTGGTCTTTAAGTTAGCCATCATTACACATTAGTCCATAAGTGATAATTAAGGAGACTGAGAAGTAAAAGGACAATATGCACTTAAGCACTTGCAATATATCTGCCATTTTTAATTGCTATATCTGGAACAACTGTTTTTCCCCCTTGATTTCAGAAACAGATTATTCATTGCATATCCCCCCACACTGCTCAGAGGAAATGATGAAGACAACAGAGGATGTTTCAAGCAAAATATACTTCTGCATATCTGTTGTGTCTATCTGATGTCTGTCTTGATTATCTTTCAAAGCATGAAAAGTGAAAAAAAAACTCAGAAAATGGCTGATTGTAGTGTTTGTGTCTGTGTCACTTAAACATGCTCACTCCTGTTGTCTACACAGGCAAACTGATATGGGAAGGCAAAAGTTCTCCAATCATTTCCATCACTGGAAACAGTTGAAATTAGTGGGTTTGAGTAAATGAATCGGTGAGCCCAGATCTTTGGAGCTCTTTACAGCTATTTGGTACTGGTAGGAGTGAACACTGAGCTAATGTAAATTTGACGAGTGTATCCAGTATTCCTCCTGGACTTTCTCCTGTCACTCTTCCTGGTCTTTAAGATCTGATATTATAATGACAGGGAGAAAATCTATAGATACATATTATATTTCTTGGAAGATTGATGTAGTGTGTATGGGCAAGTAATAAAAGTTTGAAAAAGGTTAAGAATTATTCTAAATAATTCATCTCCATTTTCCTTAATAGCAAAATTTTTGGCTGAGTTATCTGAATGATTTTCCTATTTTGATGCTTCAATTTGACTGTGTAGACAAGGAACCTTTCCTATTGTTTCCTGATCCATTCACTCCCCACCAAATTCACAGTTTAAGGTCCAGCCCCTCTCCAAAGTCAGATTTTATAGCTTTAAATTCTGTAATCCTTTATACGCACTCCCTAACCCCAGTAGACAACAATTTCTATCGTTGGCCTGCTGCTGATCTGAGCCATGCCTAGCTCAGGCCCCTGCAGTGATTCAGGTGTGGAACTGGAATGCAATTAAACAATTGTGGACCATATAAAATTCAATAAAAGATTTACGTAACAATAAGAGATGTTAAAAGGATACAATCACTGATTCAGATGGACTTTTCTACCTCTACCCCCCTCATTAGTCAAGGCAACAAGTGCTCAATCAGGTAGATGTATTGACTTGATTGACAGGAGGAATTCCATTGAGCCTGAAGAGACCTGATTACTAACAGGCTAGGATTTTCATATCTCAGGATACCTGGAAGCCAAGCCAAGATTCACACCTTAATCTCCAGAACCAATAAAATTCAAATAACAGCTTCCTTGCCCCCTTTTTTTTATTTTTATTTTTTTTGATGAGGCAGTGGGGTTAAGCAACTTGCCTAGGGTCACACAGCTAGTGAGTGTTAGGTGTCTGAGGCTGGATTTGAACTCAGGTCCTCCTGACTCCAAGGCCAGAGCTCTATCCACTGCTCCCCCTAGCTGCCCCCTTCCTTGCCCCTTTAAAGAGAAACTAACCCAACCTACATCAAACAAATGGTGCTCTTACCATGCCTACCATGTAAAGTCTTCAATAATCTTACACTTTTACCATTTTTTCTTCATTTTACTCTCTTCATATGTGCTTTATACCTGGTCTGTAACCTTAATAATGCTACACTGAATTTTTTTAAACTTAATATATCCTTTATATAATACATCTATATTATATAACATATACATGCATGAAATGCTTTAAAATATAGAATTTAATGAGCCCTGTATCTCTATTGGTAAAATTCTGCTTGGAAAGTGAGGAAAGTAATTCGCCTGTAGCTTCTGAAGCTAGGCAAACTAGCCTCCTACCCCTTTCCTATACACAATCTATGTCCAAGTCTTTGCATGAGTGCCACACCATGTCTGGAATGTACTCTCTCTATTACATAGAATCTTTAGTTTCCTTAAAGCACATTCCAGGTACTAACTCCAACTTGAAGACCTTTTCTAGTAATCCTAATTGTTGGTGTTCCCTCCCTCTTGAAATTACTTGAAATCTGTATTATGTTTGTGTATCCACATACATATATGTCTTCCACATAATAGGCACTTAAAAGTTTGTTGAATTGGATTGAGTACCTAGCATGCTGCTGCCTAGGAGAACTGAGGAGTTTTCCCATATGCATTTAATGTAAAGTTTATTTTATAGTCACAGTTTAGGAAAATATTCCCTGCTGTGTTTATGAACCATGGAGTATGTTCATTAAGTGGGAAGGCCAACTCTGTGTTGAATTTCCTGGACGACTTGCATATTGCATAAATCTAGTCTTTTAAAAAAATTTGTACCAGTTTTTAAGACTTTACTGCCTTTCTTTTCTTCCTTTTGTACAAATGCTGACACAATCTTAATTTTGGTGAACTCCCCTCGGGTATGACTATTCTAATTCTGGTCCTTCTGGTCCTGAGACAACAGTATTAGGTGGAGGTATAAATATTGATTGAATCCCAGGATGCCAGAAACCTAGATACCTGGGTTTGTAGATAAATGAGTCAGACTCTATGGGTCCCCTGTAAGTCCCCCCTTTTTTAATCCAAAAAATTAGTTTCATTAAAAAATGAATATGTTAACAATGTTTAGAAAGCACTTACATTCTGCATGCTAATATTTGCCGTTGAGGCTCTCAATTGAGAATTAAGTACAACAGCCTGGTGATACATACCATACTCTGTCCATGGAGTCCCCTGCTTCTCTACTGAAGGAAGGAGATACGATTCATTATCTGTTCTTCAGGGCCAAGATTGGTTATTCCAATTACTCAGAGTTTGATTTCCTTTTAGCATTCTTTCCATTTACGATTGCTGTAATTGTTTATGTTAATCTGAGGCAGGTAGGTGATACAGAAGATAGAGTGATGGATCTGGAGTCAGAAAGCCCTGAGTTTAAATCTAGCCCCAGATATTTACTAGCTATGTGACCCTATATAAGTTACTTAACCTCTGTATGTCTCAGTTTCTACATCTTTAAAATGGGGATCATAATAGCACTGACCAAGGAGATAATATTTATAAAGTGCTTTGCAAACCTTAAGCACTACAGAAATACCAGCTCCTACTTCTCTTCTTCCTGTTGGTTCTACTTATTGAACTCTGAATCATTTGATACAAATCTTTCCATGTTCCTATGAATTCCTGCTGTTTTTTTCTTACTGCACAATGATATTCCATTACATTCCTGTGCCAGTTTCTTCAGTCACTCCCCAGTACATAGGCATCTTCTCTGTTTGTGCTTCTTTGCTTCCCCAAGGAGTGATGTTGTGCATATTTAAGTCTACTTCATATATATATACCTATATCTACATATATAGATATAGATGATATCTCTGTCATTTTTCAGTCTTTGAACTTCTTGGTATGTATGCCTTTTAGTGGGATCATTAGGTTGCACACATAAATGCGAACATTTACACAGAGGTATGATTAAAATATACATATACACACAGGTATATAATTAAAAACAATGCAAGTTAGGGGCGGAGCCAAGATGGTGGAGGGAAAGTAGTGACTTGCTTGAGCTCTTCCCTCAAACCCCTCCAAACCTCCAAAAATGGCTCTAAACAAATTCTAAAGCAGCAGAACCCACAAAAAGACAGAGTGAAACAAATTTTCAGCCCAAGATAACCTGGATGACTGATCGGAAAGGTATATTGTGCCGGGCGGAGAGAGGAGTGCAGTTTGACGTGGGCGTGCAGGCCGCAGCGAACCTGGAGCCGGCCTTAGAGGACTGAATCACAGGTAGCTGTGGCAGTTTCCAGACCTCTCCACCCACAAACACCAAAGACAACTTAGAAGGTCAGTGGGAAAAGTCTGTGACTGCGGTGAGAGAGAGAAGCCGCAGTGGCTGCCCCCTGAGCTTCCGGCCCACAGACTGAGGGGGAATCGAGTGGCTGATGAGAAGGGGATTGCAGGGATCTCTTTGCCAGTGCTGAGGCAGGAATCTCTTACTTTGCCTGTGCTTGGATCTGGATCACAGTTCTGAGGGGCAGTCCTGGGGCGAGGAGGAGCACTGGCCTGATGGATCTTGTTGTGGCACAGGAGAGGAAACACCTCACCCCTTATCATAGCATTTTGGAAGAACTGAAAATTTACAGGTCCCTAGAAGTATCTCTGAAAACAACTGTACAAACCACCAAAGCTTGGGACAGTACATTCTTCACATTGGAAGCAGACTCTTACCTTAACAAAGAGTATAAAACTCAAGCAATTAACCGGGATCATGAGTAAACTGAGCAGAAAGAGTCAGACTATACTATCTTATTTTGGTGACAAAGAAGATGAAAACATACAACCAGAAGAAGAAAACAAAGTCAAAGCTCCTACAGCCAAACCCTCCAAGAAAAATATGAATTGGTCCCAGGTCATGGAAGAGCTCAAAAGGGATTTTGAGAAGCAAGTAAGAGAAGTAGAGGAAAAACTGGGAAGAGAAATGAGAGTGATGCAAACAACACAAGAGTGATGAAAAACACGTTAACAGCTTGCTAAAGGAGATCCAAAAAAATACTGAAGAAAATAACACCTTAAAAAATAGCCTAACCCAAATGGCAAAAGAGGTCCAAAAAGCCAATAAGGAGAAGAATGCCCTAGAAAGCAAAATTGGCCAAATGGAAAAGGAAGTCCAGAAGCTTACTGAAGAAAATACTTCCTTAAAAATTAGAATGGAGAAATTGGAAACTAGGGACAGTTTGAGAAATCAAAGCACTGTAACATTGATCCAAAGGAATGAAAAAGTAGAAGAGAATGTGAAATATCTCATTGGAAAAACAACTGACCTGGAAAATAGATCCAGGAGAGAGAACTTAAAAATTATTGGATTATCTGAAAGCCATGATCAAAAAAAAAAAAGAGCCTAGACATCATCTTTCAAGAAATTATCAAGGAAAACTGCCCTGATATTTTAGAACCAGAGGGCAAAATAGAAATGGAAAGAATCCACCCATCTCCTCCTGAAAGAGATCCCCAAAGGAAAACTCCTAGGAATATTGTAGCTAAACTCCAGAGTTCCCAGGTCAAGGAGAAAATATTACAAGCAGCCAGAAAGAAACAATTCAAGTATTATGGAAACATAATCAGGATAACACAAGATTTAGAAGCTTCTACATTAAGGGACTGCAGGGTATGGAATGTAATATTCTGGAGGGCAAAGGAGACAGGATTACAACCAAGAATCACCTACCCAGCAAAACTGAGTATAATCCTTCAGGGGAAAAAATGGTCATTTGGTGAAATAGAGGACTTTCAAGCATTCTTGACAAAAAGACCAGAGCTGAATAGAAAATTTGACTTTCCAATACAAGACTCAAGTGGAGCATGAAGAGGTAAACAGGAAAGAGAAATCATAAGAGACTTACTAAGGTTGAACTGTTTACATTCCTGCATGGAAAGATGATATTTGTAACTCATGAGACCTTTGTCAGTATTAGGGTAGTTGGAGGGAAAAAATTATATGTATGTATATATATAGGTAGATAGATAGATAGATAGATAGATAGATAGATAGGCATAGGGTGAGTTGAAGATGAAGGGGTCATATCTGGAGAATAAAATTAAGGGGTGAGAGAGGATAGTAGGAGAAGGAGAAAGGGAAAGGTAGAACGGGGGAAATTATCTCACAAAAAAACAGAAAAGAAAAGGCTCTTACAGTGGAGGGGAAATGGGGGAAGGTGAGAGGGAATGAGTGAATCTTATTCTCATAGGATTTGATTTAAGGAGGGAATAACATACACACTCAATTGGGTATGGAAATCTGTCTTACCCTACAAGAAAATAGTGGGGAAAGGGGACAAGAGAGTAGGGGGATGATAGAGAGGAGGGCAGATTGGGAAAGGGGGTAAACAGAAGCAAATACTTCTGAGGAGGGACAGGGTCAAAAGGAAAAATAGAATAAATGGGGGGGGCAGGATAGGATTAAGGAAAATAGAATTAGTTTTTCACAGCATGTCTACTATGGAAGTGTTTTGCATAACTGCACATGTATAGCCTATACTGAGCTGCTTGCCTTTTCAATGAGGGTGGGTGGGGAGGGAGGAAGGGAGAAAATTTGGAACCCAAAGTTTTAAAAACACATGTTTTTAAAAAGTGTTTTCGCATGCAACTGAGAAATAAGAAGTACAAGAAATGGGGTACAGAAATCTATCCTGCCCTACAGGAAAATAGAAGGGAAAGGGGATAAAAGAAGGGGCGAAGAAATAGAAGGGAAGGCAGACTAGGGGAAGGGGTATTCAGAATGCATGCCATCTTGGGTTGGGGGGAGGGGTGAGATGGGGTGAAAATTTAGAACTCAAAATCTTGTGAAAGTAAATGTTGAAAACTAAAAATAAATAAATTTATTGAAAAAAAAACAATGCAAGTTAAATGAAGACCCTGCTTTGGTCACATTTAAGTTTTTCAAGCATTAGGATCATATACTTTTCTGGAAGCAGAGGGACAGAGGCCAAGCAATCACTGAGGGTCCAAGAGAAACCTAAAGATGGTTATAATTGGCCTGGTAGTATTGCTGGATGCACATATATATTTGTTCAGTATTTCATTGCTTTTTTTTAAACCAATTTTGATTCTGTTGGGAAATTTTATTCTATTAGATCTGAGTCTGGAGTCAGAAAAGGGACATATGTTTTTGCTATTTCTGTAACACTCAACTTCTGTCTTTTGGCCAGTCACTTGGTTCATCTACATGAGATGTTCATAAGATGTTTGTGACATGTCATATTCATGACATCCACCACCCTTATCTCCCAACTGAGTCAGAATTTGCATGTTGAAATCTGGAAACTCATGGGCTAGCAAGAATGGGTAAGAGATTCCTCCTTATTCTGGCTTCACCTGGATTGCTCTGCTTTAGAAATGTTCAGGAGGTGGCCCCTTCCTTGACCCACTTGCTTTTTGGAAAGATGCTCACCCTCAACTTGGCCCTCATCATAAGTGATTTATCCTCATCTCTTGTGATTACTTTTTCTCTCCAGAATATGGACTCTCCCATGGTGACAAGTAGATTTTACATACTCCTGCTTCAGCCTTCATCAAGGGTAGGTCTCTCATAGGAGTAAAAGAGTGAGTGATGAATAAGTGGGATCTTTGAGGTCCTTTAATACAACCCTCTTATTTTGTAGAATCTGAGGCTCAGAATCAAGTCAAATCAGAAAAAAAATTATTAAGTACTTATTATACAGGCCTGGTACTCTGTTAAGCTCTGGGGTAGCTTATATTCTAATATAAGATGATAATACATAAAAAAGACTGAAGAGCTGGGGAGGTAGGTGTTGGTGCAGATATCTTTCAGGAGGTTCTGAGAGGAACTCACCAATGAAAGGAGGTCTATAAGAATGGAGGGAGAATATAGCTTTGTCATGGTAAGGAAGTCAATCTGTAGAATAAAGGATGACTAATCTGGACCTTTCCTTAAAATGGAGGCTCTGGGAGGCACTGATCAATGGGAGAAGGGAGCCACAGGGGAAATGAAATAGTAGCTAGATGGATTTACATAATACTTTATGGTTTGTAAAGTGCTTTATATGCTATCTCATTTATTCCTTGCAACAATCCTGTGAGGTAGATACTAGTATTACGCTTATTTTATAGATGAGGGAACTGAGGCTTAGAGAGGTTAAGTGAATTTCCCAGGGTCACTTAGCTAGTGTCAGAAACAGTATTCGAATCCAAGTCTTCCTGATTCCAAGGCCAGCACTCTAGCCACTAGACTACCTAGCTACGTGTTATGCCTTGGTCATTGTTACACAATTTAGTGGCAGAGCTGGGACTAGAAACTGGGGTTTCTTGACTCCTAACCATGCTTTTTTTCACTATCGTACAATTTGTTTCTGCCATAAAAATGTTCTATCTGTATTTTTTGTTGTATGTCTTAGATTATAAGCCCTTAGAGGGTATGAATTATGCTTTTTTTTAAACTTTACAGATTCGAATAGTCTATTTAAAAAGTTGCTCAATAAATTCTTTTAATGGTTGCGATAATATTCTTCCTTCTTTCTTTCCTTCTTTTTTCCCTCCTTCCTTCCTTCCCTTCTTCCCTTCCTCCCTTCCTACTTCCTTTCCTTCCTTCTTTCCTTCTTCTTACTTCCTTTCCTTTCCTTTCCTTCCTTTCCTTCCTTCCTTCCTTTTTTCCCCCAAAGTGGTTCTCTCTGCAGCCTATAGATGGCATAAGCTAGCTAACCCAAGATTTTCATGCGTCTACTATACCTTTGATAGGCTGAGTAAAAGTTACAAAAAATGTGAGTTGTAAATTATGAACATCTTATCAGCAAAGAACCAGGAGAGTGACCTCCCACAGTAGGACACAATCCTCTGAAAATTATGACTTCATGTTGTAGAATAGTTTTATTTTTTTTTTTGAAATGTATTACAGGAGTCCTGAAATTCTGCTCCTAATAGGGGAAAGGAGAATATTAGCATGGGTAGATAGATTGGATAAGGGGGAAAGTTGGAATGGATTTTCTGTGGTGGATAGAGAAATCTGAAAACTTGGAGATCTAGTCTGCCACAAGGCCCAATTACGTAAGTCACCAGAATAACATATATGTGTTAATATTTGAAAAACAATGTATATTATCCACCTTAGGAAAGTACTACTTGAAAATAAAACCTTAACCAAGGAACCATAAAGTCAATTCAGTTCCCATACATAAATCTCCTATATCATGGTCTTGATTTCTTCCCATTTAACTCCTGGAAGAATCTCATTTTAGAGTTTATCCTAATTAGCCACACAGGACCAGTGGGTAGATGCAATGATAAATAGAATGAGGTTTCCTGATAGTGAAAAAGAAATATAAGATTGGTTAGGAAAACTTGGATGAGAAGAACAAAAGCCAGAAATAGTGGAAAGAGAACTGAACTAGTTTGGCCTTGGCAAGAAGGGCTGCCTCATTGTCGGAGAAGGAGATAAAGTGGTATGTATGCGTGGGGTGATGTCAAGGGGTTTTGAGATGCAAAAGAATGAGGGAAGAGGAGGCTCACATCAATACACATTGGCAGTGTGACTCTGGGGATATCATTATAACAATGAAATTACGGTCCTGGTAAACAAATAAACAAAATTCCCAGCCCCAATACGGTGCCTGGCATGTAGTAGGTGTTTAATAAATGCTTGTTAAACTGAATTGAAGAGTGCTAACAAAGAAAGTCCATTCACATTGTGACATTCTTAAGAAACACATGAGTGGAAAAGTAGAGAAAGTAAATGCTTTTCCTATTTCCTGGATGGAGCAAAAAGGTTGAGAGCTGCTAAGTGTTACTGCTATAAGGTAAATATGATTACCTGATAAATCAGGCAAGAGTATCTAGGGTATTAATCTTTGGGTCAAGTGTCCTATCTATGGATCATTGGCTTATGAGACAAAAGGTACCTCCTTAATTATGGAACCATTTCTGACTAAATTTTAGGAACTTTAGAGATTGTTACATGGAAATGTCCTTTTTTTTGTGCCTAGTGCTTCCCTATTTTCACCATCCCTTCAGAACAGTTCTTTTTCCTTTACACAAATTACTAGTCCTGTTTTTTTTTGCTTTTCCAATTCAAGATTTTCTTTCTTACTAATCCTAATTCCAGTCCCAAATTTGTCTCTTGCAAACTCTCATTTACTCCTACTTCCTTTTTTCATTACTTTTGGGTCATATAGTCTCATTTGACCTATTGGGTCCCAATTGAATCACATTGGAACTAAAGAGAATAGACGGAGGGAAAAGATTTTCATGGGCTCCTGTAGAAAACATTGCTCTAAGAGACAGGTAGGTGGCGCAGTGGATAGAGCACCGGCCCTGGATTCAGGAGGACCTGAGTTCAAATCTGGCCTCAGACCCATAACACTCACTAGCTGTGTGACCCCGGGCAAGTCACTTAACCCCATTGCCTAGCCAAAAAAAAAAAAAAGACAACAAAAACATTGCTCTAAATTCAAGGCCTTTTTTTTTTTTTTTTGGGGCAAAGCAATTGGGGTTAAGTGACTTGCCCAAGGTCACACAGCTAGTGAGTATCATGTGTCTGAGGCCAGATTTGAACTCAGGTACTCCTGACTCGAGGGCCAGTGCTCTATCCACTGCGCTACCTAGCTGCCCCAAAGCCTTCTTTTGAAAACTAGTGAAAATCTAGCAGCTATTGATTGGTTGAATTATGGACTCTTATTATAATTATACATTGTGGGAAAATGTGTTGAAATGTTGTATCATATATTGCCATGGAGACAGAACTTTGTTTACAATTTTGTCTTTTCCTGGTTATTAAAAATTAGTAGAATAACCAGCAGGAAACCACCAACTTTTTCCCTGGCTCTCTTAGAATGAATATTAAAAATAAATAGAAAAATAGCCTAGAATAACTAATGCTCTCTTCAAGGTTCTCATTTTGTGTGAAGGAAAGAATCTTTTGGCTGATAATTAAGTTTGAAGAATTTTCAGGTCTTGATATCAGGAATTATCTACAAATGGTTCTGAAAGGAGGACAGAAATTTTATCTGAGTTAGTCAATCAATTAACAAATAGTATTCTTAGTATATAGTAACAAATAGTATTCTACATACTGTGTACAGTGGAGGATACAAGGAAGCATAGGAGAAAATACTTTCCTTCAAGGAATTTCTGTTCTGATTGGGGAGAAGAGAATAAGACACAAGAAATTAGTATAAAAATCAGGATTAAAATAAATCACTGTATAATTAAGTACAAAATTGGGTGGTATAGACTATATGTGCCTATAATGGCATAAAGGAGATGGAGATCAATGAGTTGGAGTAATATGGCAAAAGTATCATGGAATTATTAGAATTTAATTTATGCCTTGAAAGATATAAAATTTGGATCAACAAAAGGTCAAGGGCAGCTCATTCTAAGAGAAAGTATTGAGGAAATATGTAGGATAATATGTTTTGGGGATGATGAAAGTATTGTTTGTGGGATTCATTTACTTGAAGAGAGGATGTGCATCAAGATCCTCCTGAATAGTACCAACTTCTTGACCTTCCATTTTCTTGGATTAGCTACTCCCAGGACTGTGTTTCCAGCAGAATCAGTGGACAGTGACATTTGTTGTTTTGATCTTTCTTTGGGAATTAGTCCATTAAATAAATGAATAACCAAAGTGGTAATTAGCAATAGGATAGGACAAGCATATGCTGTAATGATGATGAATGGGATGCCTCAGGTTGGTATTGAGGCTGTGAGCAGAGATGAGGGCTCTTGGTGTACCAGAAGAGTGTCATTAATTATATTATGCTTAACAATGTTTTACTGAAGTTATAAAATAGGCACTTAGAATAACACTAAAAGCACACCTTTAAACAAGTGCAATTGATTCTAGTGAAGTTTTAGGCTAGAAGCTATTTCAACCTTCCAAAGAATTGTACCCTCAGAAAAAAAGAAAGCCACACTTCATAGTTTTGAAAGTAGTTCATTGACAGATTTGGGTTTGCCACCTTTACCTTAAACTGCTCTTTTTATAGGAAATCACAGAAGAGATGAGTAAAACTTGAATATATTGATAGTAGTAGTAGTTGTTGTTATTTGTTTGCTTCCTATACCTTGTGATACCCTGCTAGCTTTCAACTCAGGTTGACTGTTTTCCTCCATGAAGTGTAGCCAGCTAGGGTAGAGTATGAAGGAGTGAAGTCTACGGACAGGTCTACAGTAATGTCAAAGGGTACAACTGTCTATTAATTTTGAGGCAATCTATTACTCATCTGGATCACTTAGAGAGCATCTAGATGGACAAAATCACATGCAAAAAAAGTGATGCTGTCATATAGATCAATCAGTCAGCAGACATTTATTAAGTATTTAGTATGTGCCAGGCATTATGATAAATTCTGGGATGATCTAGGTCAATTAACTTGCCTTGGAGGAAGAAGTAAGGGGTTTGCAGGTTTATATATTTTTAACATGATCAGCAAGGGAAGGAGCTTGTTGATGTATCAATGTGGGGTTAATTGGAGTCAGGAACCAATCCAGGGTGTGGAAGATCAAATGAAATTGTCTAATAAAGTACGAGGAGATTGGACTCAAGTTGCCAGACTGGGGTCATATCATGTACTGGGGTAACACAGATATTACACTCACCAAGAAGCAAAGGTCAAGAACATAGAAGGTTTAAGTCAGAATTCTAAGCCAAAGCAGATACACAGAATGGAGTTAGGTTTAGCTAAAAAGAGGTGAGAGGAAGGATGAGTAGGGAGAGTTGACCTGTTATCTCCAAGCTTCCTTCTTGCTCTAAATTCTGTGATCTTGGATTGTCATTCAGTCTAACAGACTTGAGAGGCAGTCCACCAGCAGGGAAAAGCCTTGATTAACTCCTGACCTGACCCCCACTGCCTCTTTGTTCAGCTACTTTTTGTGTTGTCATCTCCAATTAGAATGTACGCTCCTTGAGGGCAGAGATTGTCTTTATTTTCTGCTTATAATTGTGTTCCCAGAACTTGGCAAGTTCTAGGCACAAAATAAGTATGTAAAAAATTCTTCTTGACTTATCTTCTTTAAATGCCTAGCTAAATCTGATGATGTCTCTACTTTTGCCTGAACTTGACTCATAGGTTAATCCTTAACTATCCATCCTGGCTGCCTCCCCTGTCTGCTCCTGGTGTTGACACAGAGAGTAATAACTGGGAATGCCTGCATCGGGGGCAAATTCAGTTGGCAGAGGTGAAAGATGGTATATGCAGCCATCACAGTTCATCGTGGGTGGGTCTTATATGGCATGGATCCCCAAGCCAGACAGCATATGGGCAATTTGTATCAAAGGAGCAATCTGGGAAGTCAGGTGAACTCTTAGTGAATGCTGGCCTGACTTCTGGGGAGGGCCCAGTCATCTGAGATGGCATTGCCTCTCTCAGAGTGAGCACTGTGGGGAGGAAGAGCCCTCCTCTCCCATGTTAGTGACCTGTAGCAAAGCCCCAATGGTCCTGTGCTAGTTATAGCTTTGGCGATGCATCAAATTTGATTAAATGCATTAGTTCAATGGCTTAACATTCAAAAAAATTTGATCATGTAGACAGATCTCTTACATGAAGCTTTCCCTGATCTTTCAGTTGCTAGTGTCCTTTTCTCAAATCACCTTACCTTATACTTACTGTATACATGTTGTATCCCTCCCCCTTGTTCTAATAGGATGTAGGCTCCTTAAGGACAGGGAATGTTTTATCTTTTTATCCTCATGCCTAGTACATATTACACACTTAATATATATTTATTTAATTAAATTAAATAGCTTTAGATGTGACCTTACAAAAATATTTTGGCCAGAATCACATAGATTGACTAATTTGTTATATAATTATGCTAACTTCACCTTGCTTTGGTCATGTGAACCTTATCTCAAGTAAGCAATTTTGATTTGGAA
The DNA here is from genome assembly GCF_900497805.2 of Vombatus ursinus. Lineage (NCBI taxonomy): Eukaryota > Metazoa > Chordata > Mammalia > Diprotodontia > Vombatidae > Vombatus > Vombatus ursinus. Next base: position 36,255,602 of record NW_020954556.1, on the reverse strand, counting down.
GACTCCAAAGACCAATGCTCAATAATTACTTAGGTGGCTCAGTGAGTAAAGTACTGGACCTGGAGTCCGGAAGACCAGAGTTCAAGTCTGGCCTCAGGCACTTACTAGCTGTGTGATACTGGGCAAGTCACTTAACCTCTCTTTGCCTCAGTTTCCTCATCAGTAAGATGGAGAGAGTAATAGTACCTACCTCCCAGAATCATTCTGAGAATCAAATGAGATATTATTTGTAAGGTGCTTAGAATAGTATCTAGCACATAGTAGGTAATTAATTTTTTCCCTTCCCCACCTTCTATTGCCAATATCAAATACTGTGGTTAACTAGAGATGAAACACAAAGGCTGGCTTTTTGCGTCCAAAGAACTGACAACTATCTGACTTCATATTAGGAAATTCCTTTTAAGCCCTCTTAAATCCCTGATTGTGATCTTTTGTCTCTGAAACATTCCCCTCAAAAAGAAAAAAAAACAACAACTTACAGGGGCTATGTAGGGGCTGGGATGGCGAGATTCTTCCTGAGTGGCATGCGAATTAACCTAGGAGATAGAATAATAAATAGCTATGTGAAAGAGGCATAGTCATTGGCCTCTGACCCTGTTTGATTTTCGTGCTGTTATTATACATATTTGCCTTTAACTTTTGAGGTTGCATTTTGGTCATTACAAATCCTGCTGCTTTCTCCACCTGGTAAAGTGTTTCTGGGAATCAAACATTCTTGTTGATACCAGGTACACTATTGTGCGTGTATATATCTGTTTCTCCATCTGAAGATGAATGAATGTTGAGAAATAGATTTTAGAGTTGAAAGATTATTTAGAGACCATATGGTTTAATACTCTCAATTTATAGATGAGGCCCAGAGGAACTAAATGATTTTTCTAAACTCACATAGCTGAGTCTTTTAACTCACATTTCAGTGCTATTTCCATTACACTGTGGTCTTCATTATCAGATTCATTAATAGAAACTTTAAAGACATATCTGTTGTTGTTTTTTGAGACTAGGTACTCCTTTATTTTGACCTGGCACCTCTTTTTGAGAGAGGGATCAATACATAATATCTCACAGAGTACATCTGGAGCCAGGGATGGTCCCATACTTTAGTGTCTCAGATAACTGTAATAGACTAATTTGGGTAACATTCCCATTGCTATTCTCCCATATGAAGAAAATGAGGCCTAAGGGAGGTTAAAAGCCTTTGCCCGCAGTCATGCAACTAGTTAGTGGCATAACCAAAGCTTGACCTCAGGACTTCTGATTCACAGTGCTTTTTCTAATTTTTTCCACCCCCTCCACAGTCTCTTTACCAGCCACCTTGCCACTCACACCAGAGAACAATATGCAGGGAGGAACTTCTGCCCTGACATTCAACTCTCCTGATTAGTGATTACCTCTCCCAGATCACTTTTACAAGAAAGCTGCAGTTATGCTTCATTTCACTTCCTCCTTTCTGGTCTTACACCATAGCCTCTTAGCCAACCAACTCAATGCTGCACATATATTCATTTATCTTTCAATTCACCTCATCACCCATCTGTATTCTGGAGCCATGATCAATTTCTCCATTGTTCCTGGAGAAGATGTCCTTATCACCATCTCTGCAACTTTCTGGACAAAGGACTCCTCCCTGGCTACTGCTCTTATGTCCTGTTATTTTCCCCATTAAAATGTAAGCACCTTGAAGTCAGGGACTGTCTTTGCTTTTGTGTTTTTATATTTAGTGCTTAGCACAATACTTGGCACATAGTAAATGCTTAATGAATGCTTTTTCATGTATTCATTCATTTTTCAGGTGAGTCCTCTGAAGTTATGAGATTTTCCAAGGTTATACAGCTAAGAAGTAGAAAATCTTGGACCAGGACTCCTAGATCAATGACCTTCCCACTACTTTAATAATTGTAGAGTACTAGATTTAGAATTAGAAGATTTGTGCTCAGTCTACCTCAGATACTTGCTGTGTGATCACAGACAAGTCAACTAGCTTTCAGAACCTCAGTTTCCTCTTTGTAAAATGAGGCAGAATAGTATAACAGAAAGAGGGCTAGGTCTGGAGTCAGAGTACCAGGGTTCCAATACGGACTCTATCACTTGCTTCCAGTGGGTGGCAGGCACATTTAACTTCTCTTCACTTCACTTCTATTTCCTTATCTGTCAAATCTGGACTAAATGACTTCCAAGGATCCCTTCAGGTCTAATGCTATGATATTATGCATTAAAGAAAAAATAGCTTAAAAGGTCCTCAACATCTCAAATTGTATATACAAGAAAGGTAGATACTTGGTTTGCAACTTTAGATGCAGCCTCCTATTTTTTAGACCCAGTCTTTTCCCATCCATCAGTTACTAGCAAATGAAGAAATTTTTAATGCTATGGAAAAGTTCACTTACCTTGGCAGTATACTTTCCAGGGATGTCCACATAGATGATGAGGCTGACATTGCCAGAGCTAGCTCAGTGTTTGGGAGGCTCAGAAGGAAAGTGTGGGAGAGAAGCAGACTGGCTACCAGATTGAAGATCTACAGAGCCATTTGCTGACCTCATCGTTGTATGCCTATGAAACCTGGATAGTATAACAGCACTATGCCAGGAAATGGAATCATTTCCATTTGAATTGTCTTAGGAAAATACTGAAGATCACCTGACAAAATAAGGTACTGAACGCTAAGAGTCCTTTCTCAAACTGAACTGCCAGGCATTCAAACTGTACTGCAGGGAGCACAACTCTAAAGGGCTGGCCATTTAATGCCAAATGTATGTTTGCCTAAGACTATTTTATGGAGAACCCACACAAGGCAAACACTTACATGGAGATCAGAAGAAGCAATACAAGGACACTCTCAAGCTCTCTCTAAAGAACTTAGGAATCAGTTGTGAGACATGGGAGACCCTGGCACAGGACTGCCCAGCATGGTGTGCCCTCATCAAAAAGGTACTGTGCTCTATATGCAAAGCAGAATTGCTGTAGCTCGAAAGATATGTGAGATGTGCAAATCCAGACATCTCCACTTCAAATGTTTATATGGACTATTTGTGCCTCACCTGTGATGGAGCCTTCCATGCTTGTATTGTTCTGATCAGCCACAGGTGGACACACTGTACCTTGACCCTAACAGAGTAATGTTATTTTGGTCCTCTTTGAGAACGAAGGACAACAACCAAACCAGCTACCTAACCACATTCCCTCTGCCTGCCTGGAAACTCCTCCTTTCTACCTCTATCCCCCCTGGAATTTTTATGCCTGGAAACTTTCAACTTGAAAGCTAGAAACTTCTACTGTCGTAGTTAAGTGACTGTTCCTTGCCTGTGTCTTTAGAAGTGAGAAACCCCTGAGATTTTCCTGAGTAGGACTTCACCTCTCTCATAAAACTCACCAACTGCCCTGATTCTTGAGCTGCCCTCCGGAGTCAAGATGGAGCCAGGTATCCCAGAGAGATTTTGTCCCAATGTGCCAAGTCCTAGGAACAGTCTCTCAAAAGATGATCCTGGATCTTCTCCTGCCAGGCTCAGAATACCTGAGGCTTTCTCTTGACTTTGCTGGTTGGATCCCTCTCTGTCCTTCCCCATCCATCTTTGAGGAAATTAGTTGGTATACAACCCTAGTTTGGTGGTGTCAGTCCTAGCCCCTAAGCAGAGCAGTGGTTGCCTTAATTTTGTAGGTATGAGGAGGTATCAAGCTAATGCTCCAATTTGGGAGATTGACACAGACAGAACTCTTCCTTTGTTGCCTCTGCCTCTCTTTTATTGTTCTTTTGGGTGTATACAGTTAAGTCAGCTGACCTCCTCCAAAACATGTTAAATAAAAGGGGTTTATTATTTTCAGTCTGGACTGGCTATCTAATTCTTCTGAATAGTCCCTTTAATACCAGATATTGACCTTCAACAACTGTTACACCCAATGTTAATTTAATGAGTGACTTTGAAGAGCTTTAAGGTAAGACTTGCATTTGATCCCTTGTCTGTTCTAACACCTCCCTAAGCTCACAGGAACCCAGTTGATCTGTAACCTTCAGCTCCAAATTTAATCAGATGCAATACAAAAGTATTGAATCCTTTACCTTCTTTGTTGTGGGAAAGGGGCTGAGCAGGAGAGGGGGAAAAGTTCTGATTCACAGAGCCAATGGATTCTGTGGTTTGGCTACCAAGAGCCAAGTGTTTTTACTAGTGAGCCTATGTGTGATGAGTGTAGATTTCCCACTCCCAGAGCATGTGGCCAATAAACCTGAATGATCTAAGTGAAGCCTCCATTTCAAATATAAATATTTAGCATGACTTGCAGGTCACAACTTTACTGTCCTCATGGCAACTGCAGCTACAAGAAACAAAACAAAAAGAGCAGAGAAATTGAGGTTAAAAAAGAAAACAAGAGTTATTTACACATAACATCTTTGTTAACTCTGCCACCTAAATAGTCAAGTCATTCAACTCCAAATTTGTTCAGATTCATAGTTTTCCAAATCCACCATTACATACTCAGGCCTATTTATTTGTCCTGTCTTTCCCCTCTTAACCTCCTTCCTCATGGCCTTTGATTATGCAATGGTTCAGAAAGTCAGTTTTCAGTGGTAATTGCTCAAAGATAACAAAGAGAAAAGTCAAATTATATACCAAATTACTCTATCAAAATTACTGGTTTGCTCTCCCAAATTACTTGGAAATAGTTCATGGCTAAGTTAACATTTTGTTATTATATGAATGTTTTAGTTTTTATATGTTCTTGTAAGTGAAAAATGTTTTCTTTTTCCTGGTTCCTAGAGAACAACAGTCATGTTCCATCTTCCTATCCCCATCATAGAAGTCACTGAGCCTAAAGACCAGTATGATTTCCTGGTCACTGGCATTATTAAGTGTTTTTTATTTGAACACTCACTATTGTGCCTAGCATTAGGTAGTATGTAGGATACAAATGGAATAGAAAGCGTAGTTTCTACCCTTTAAGATGATTATGACATAGTTGGGAAACAAGGCTAAGGAAGGAAGGAAACAAGTATTTATTAAGCACTTACTGTGTGCCAGGCACTATGATATGGTAAGATCCTCACAACAACACAGGGAGGTAGATGCTATAACTGTTCCAATTTTACAGTTGAAGAAATTGAGGCAAATTGTTTAAGTGACTTGCCCAGGGTCACATAGCTATTAATTATCTAAGGCCAGATTTAGATTTAGGTCTTCCTGACTCCTGGACTAGCACTCTATCCACTGTGTCACTTAGCTGCCTAACACAAATGAAAATATATAATTAAATGTCTATTGTAGAAAAGAACTATAGCAGTTTAGAAAAGGGGGTTAGTATCATTAGGTTGATTCGAACTGGCCATTTATAGGTCAGTGTCATATTGAAGGCGGATGTCTAATGAAACCCTCTAGGTATTTGTGCTTGATCCCGTTTTTATGAACAATGGTAGAAAAGCATCATGTTATGCTTATCAACTTTGCCTATGACATGGAGCTGGGAGGGGTAGCTAACCCACTGCATGATGGTCAGGATCCAAAAATATCTAGAATGTTGGACCAAATCTAGTAAGATGAAATTTAATAGGGATAAATATAGCACTCTTCACCTGAGTTCACAAGATACAATTCAGGGGACTGTCTTAGATAACTGTCCATATCCATATACAGAAAAGATTTGGGGATTTTAATAGATTGTAAACTCAAAATAGGAGTATCTAGATGGCTCAATGGATAGAGCAATGGGCTTGGAATCAGAAAGACTCATCTTCATGAGTTCAAAACTGGCCTCAGACACTTACTAGCTGCGTGACACTGGGCAAGTTACTTAACTCTGTTTGCCTGAGTTTCTTCATCTGTAAAATGCTCTGAAGAAGGAAATGGCAAACTACTCCAGTATCTTTCCCAAGAAAATTCCAAATGGGGTCACAAAGAGTCAGACATGACTGAAATGACTGAAATAACAACAAACTCAGTGTGAACCAAGATAATGACTAAATGGGGCAGCTAGGTGGCATCGTGAATAGAGCACTGGCCCTGCAGTCAGGAGGACCTGAGTTCAAATCCGGCCTCAGACACATAACACTCACTAGCTGTGTGACTCTGGGCAAGTCACTTAACCCCAATTGCCTCACAAAAAAAAAAAAAGATAATGACTAAAAAAACTAATCCTGGACCTACTTCTTACCCAGAACAAAGAACTGGTTACTAAAGTGGAAATGATGAAAGCTTTGGGAACATGACTATCTTAGAAATTATGAAATATAGAAAGAAAGGAAGATTGGGTATGATCTGCTATCAATCAATCAAAAACATTTATTAGACATCTACTCTGTGCCAGGGGTACTAAGATCAAAGTGAAACAATCCAACAGGAACATAGATGAGTATATAAAAATATATGGAAGATGATTTGGGAGGGGAGGCATTAACAGCTAGAATCATTAAAAGGTTCATATCAAAGGTAATGCTGGAGCTGAACCTCAAAAGAATTCTAAGAGGTGAAAATTAGGAGAGAGTACATTTCAGGCATGGGGGAAACCCACTGCAAAGTCATGGAGACATGAGATCCAGTGCCATGTGTGAGAAACAGCAAGATGGTCGATTCAACTGGATTGTAGTGAGCATGAAGGAGAGTAATGCCTAATAAGACTGGAAATGTTGGATGAACCCAGGTTGTAAAGCATTTTAATCACCAAACAGAAGAGATTAAATTTGATTCCAGATGTAATAGGGAGTCCCCAGAATTTCTTGAGTAAGAGAGTCACAGAGTTAGACCTGTGCTTTAGGAAAATCATTTGACTGTTGTGTGAAGGATCAATTATAATGAAGAGAGACTTGAGGCAGGGTCATCAGTTAACAGACTATTATAGTAGTCAAGGAGAGAGGTGATGAGTGCCTGAACTAGGATGGTAGGCTCATGTAAATAGAGCGTAAAGGATGTATACAAGAAATATTGTGGAGTTAGAAACTAAAAGATTTGGTTACTGACTGGTTATGAAGGGTGAATGAGCGAGGAATTGAGGATAAGACCAAGGTTATATACCCAGGTGACTGCAAGGATTGTAACGACCTCAACAGAAATAGGAAGAGAGGTGAGTTTTGGGGAAAAGATAATGAACTGTTTTGCACATGTTGACATGAACCCTAGATTTTGGGAAGATTTAAAAGGGTTTACAGCAGAGTTATCAAACACACAGGCAGCAATACTCCTGAGTGCCCCTGAACAGATTAAAATATAATTGGGAAATATTTAACAAAATAAACAAAAACACAATAAAACATAGACAACATTACATTTTAAAACTAAGTCAATATGCAACAGGGATACTTATGCACAGATTAGTGACTCCCATTTCCATTTGAGTTTGACCTCACTGGTTTAGAGCATGTATCATTGACTAAAATTCTGCGTAAGAGATCAGTCAGCTCAGGAGGTACAGAAAGCTCTCAAGAATGAAATTTTGCTTAAAAACAAACAAAATAATTGAATTGTTGCACTTCATTTTTAGCATATGCTTTATTGATGCCTTTTGTCTTTACATCACATTCATTTCTTATTCACGTCTTCCAGAATAAATACTTCATTATGATTAGGAAAAATGAGTGACTGTCAGTATACCTCTTTCCTTAAATCCTGCAACATTGACTAATTCCATCTTCTTTCATCTTTAACAGTTTGCTGGGAGTGAGGTGAAACCTCAGAGTTCTTTTAATTTGCATTTTTTCTTACTAGTAGTGATTTAGAACATGTCTTCATTTGATCGTGGGTAGTTTGCAAATCTTCTAAGAACTGCTTGTTCATATTCCTTAAACACAACTATTAAGTGAAAAATGGCTCAATCTTATTTTGTGGGTCAGTTGTTTCAGGTGTGTTCAACTCTTCATGACTCCATTTGGGGTTTTCTTGGCAAAGATACTAAAGGGCTTTGCCATTTCCTTCTTCAGATCATTCCATCTCAGAGGAAACTGAGGCAAATAGGGTTAAGTGACTTGCCCAGGGTCACACAGCTAGTAAACCTCGGATGCCCAATTTGAACTCAAGAAGATGGATCTTCTTGATTCAAGCCCAGTGCTCTATCCACTGCACCACCTAACTGTCAATACCATGTACATTTTTCATATCAGATTTTCATCAATGATATCTAATGCAACTATTTTCCCTACTCAATTTTTTCTTCTTCTAATTTTGTATTTAGTGATTTTATCTATGCAAAAGTTTTAAAATATTATGTAGTCAAAATTATCTGTTTTCTCTTTTATGATCCCTTTACTTCCTCACTTAGTCATGAATTCTCTACCTAGCCAATGCTGTGAAAAATGCCTGATTTTATTCCTTTCTAATTTTTTTAATGGTGTGACCTTTTATGCAAGGTGGCCCAAACATCTTAGTGCAGTTTTAAGCTTTAATAACTTAAATCTGTATTCAGGTTGAATACATAATTTGAATAACTTAGCACTTTAAACCAAAATATTGTTAAAAGCATAACTATTTGGAGGGTATGCAAAGCATAACTTATCTAGTAAATTTTTTTAGGTGTAACTTCATTCCCCAATAGCATCATGTAAAACAAATTCTATTAAGTATAAATATCGTATTAAAGCAAAAACACTGAACAAAACTGAATCAGAGGACCAGAAATAAATTCAGGACTCATTGTTGGAGAACCAGGGACCCCGTGTTTCTGAGAAACTGATTTGTAACGTTCTTTTACAAGTAGGACTTTGCAGTGAAAGCCAACTGTGGGACAAAGCAGGATCTTGTAGACATTCTGCTGCCCTGACTGCAGGCAGAGAGCCATTTAAAGTCTCAATGTAATCCCAAGGGATGCATATATTAAAGAAAAAACAAGCACCATGCTACAAAATGACTTATTTAAAATTCGAAGGGTAACAAGAGAGCTGCATTTGGTGAAAGCCCAGCTCTCAGAAACAGGAAAGCAATACCCAATCTTGGTTAGAGTTGCTTGCTCTTGAACTAATTAGGTAGGAATTGGATTCAGGATGAAAAGTTGGAATGTAGGTTAAGAGTGAAGAAAAATGTTATTCTTCCTCTTTGGTACCTGCCTGCCATTCTCCCATTCTCTGACTCCCCCACTGAAGAATGCAGTAGCAAGGCATCAAAAGACACCTAGCCAACTTGACAAAATCATAAAATTTTGTATTTTTAAAGACCTGCTGTATATAATTGATATGAGTTTCCAGAGCTATAAAATGGGCCAGATGTACGATAAAAGGTAGTTATTATCCACTTTGGTAATAGCCACTTTGTATTAAGATGTTGGCACTATTTATTTTTGAAGATAAAAAAAGAATAAATTGGAATCCAATGAAATAGTAAATAATAGAATTCCCACCACTATTTAAATGCTATATGATCATGCTTTTCTTTCAAATCTCAATTTCTTTGACTGTTAGGAGATTTAGAAAACCTAGTTTCTGGTCCTTATTCTACCACTAATTAGCTATGTAACCTTGGGTAAGTCATTCATCCTCTCTGTATCTTAGTGTCTTAAACTGTGAAATGAGGGGATGGGATGGAATGATCTCTAAAGTTCCTGCTCATTCTACGAGTTTATGGCATTGTTTTTGAGGTAGATTATTGGGGGTGTGTGTGTCACGCTCGACTTTAGTCTTACCTGAGAGCTCTTAGAAAAAAAGAGAAAGGAACTTATGAGTTCATTTTTTCATAGCAGGCAACCCTCACTGGATACAAGTCTTTGACACAACATGCCTGCAAATAACAAGATCTTACTTCTTAAACAGGCCCATGCTAGATTGGATTTTTCAAGCACAATTAGCTATGTAAACAAATAAAGAATTTAGGGAATTTTTAGAAGTAGAGGAGGAGGGAATCAGCCACAATCTAATATGGTTATTTAGCAAATATATTTTCCCCCAGATTAGAGATAACTACATCGTCTGAAATGCGTGACTTTTCCCCCCCCTCTAGCTAATATCTTCTCCTTATCCTTAGCATGGTGCATTCTGTATTAACTAGGATGTCTCTCAGTGGATTTGGAGCTGTTTAGAGCCTAAAGGAGAGGAAACTTCCTCAGACAGTCAGGTCATTTACTAATGCAAGGAACAGTTCAGTTGAGGGGTTCCAATTTTAATGATTCTTGCCTTGCCAGAGGCCAGTGGTTGTGTAGTTTCATACACCAACATCTTATGCCACATTTGAGAATTCTATGAATTTCTCTTTGCAAAGTGAACAGGAGGCAGGTAGGGACTGTGGCAAATCAAGAAATTGAAGAGAAGGGTTACAGCTTCAATAGCCATAGGATGTCTAATTCAGTAATGAATTTTATTCAGTAATGTAAAGTTCAAGAAACTGATGAGAATCCAGATGGGTCAATTACAAGTTCTAAATGGGCACCTTTATCTTATATGATTGCGAGTGACAAAGCACATTTTATGTTATTTTAGGTTTTCTGTTGGGTATTTCTAATTACATACATTTTAATTAATGTTTTTATTGTACCTGAGATAGGGAAGCTGTTTTGGTGACCGGCATAGATTTAGAAATTGTTGAATAAATACATGTAAAATAAGCAAAACTGGCCATAATGAAATTATGGGAGCGTTTTGGTTTTTTTTGAGGACATAATAAAAGCTCAGATTCTCTTGACTGCTTGGAAATCTTCTGAATTATTTCCTACTCATGAAATACATGAACTTTTTTTTATAGTAAGAGAGTACAAAGCTCTTTAGGGGTTAGAGGTATCTATCTCCACAGCCAAAACTAGGATTTTTTGTTTTTACTCTGGGGAAAAACACCACAAACTGAAGCAAACAGTGCAGAAGGCTCCCTAAGTTGAGTTGATGGAAATAGAGACAGGGACTTTAGGAAGCTATAAGATCATTGCTAGAGGGGTTGCCCACCCACATTCTCAGCCCCAATGCTAACTAATTATCAGGAATAATTAGTTGTTCCTTCTCACTTGGCATTGAAAAAAGCCTGATTACTGGGGATGGGGATGAGGTAGAATGAACAGATAGATGCTTTTGGAGAGGGGACTGAAAGAGGACTTGAAGCCAACGCCTCCCTGTCAGAAAATTCAAGACCTTCAAGGTGTCATGTTGACTGGGAGGAACCTTAGTCCAAGTGTTCTTAACCTGAACCATGGGACCTTATTTTAAAAGGACAGACCTTGAGAGTGTCTTTGTACCTCTTCTTCTGACCACCATGTTACCGCTTGCCTTGTGTGAATTCTCCGTAAAATAGTCTTTTAGGTAAGTGTTCATTTGGGTTATATGGCCAGCCCATTGGAGTTGTGCTCTCTGCAGTAGAGTTTGAATGCTTGGCAGTTGATAGAGGACCTCATTGTCAGGTACCTTATCTTGTCAGGTGATCTTCAGAATCTACCTAAGACAATTCAGATGGAAATGATTCAATTTTCTGGCATGGCACTGGTAGACTGTCCAGGTTTCATAGGCATGCAACAGTGAAGTCAGCACAAGGGCTCTATAGACCTTCGTTTTGGTAGGCAGCCTAATACCTCTTTTCTTCCATAGTTTCTTTCTGAGCTTCCCAGACACTGAACTAGTTTTGGCAACGTGTGCATCAATTTCATCATCTATGTGGACATCCCTGGAAAGTATACTGCCAAGGTAAGTGAACTTATCCACAATATTCAAAATTTCTCCATTTGCTGTAACCAAAGGTTCCATATATGGATGCTGCAACGTTGGCTGGTGGAGAACCTCTGTTTTCTTGGTGTTGATTGTTAGCACAAAATTAGCACAAGCAGCAGAGAATCAATCCATACTTTTTTGCATCTCAGCCTCAAAGGCTGCATTGAGCACACAATCATCTGAGAACAAAAAAATCACACGCCAACTCTTCTTCCACTTTAGTCTTCTCTTGCAGCCTTTTCAAGTTAAATAGTTTAACATCAGTGTGGTAGTTTACCTTGATGTTGTTTTCATCCTTGTTGAAGCATCTGACAACATTGCAAAAAACATCATGCTAAAAACCACGGAAGCAAACACACAGCCCTGCTTCACTCCATTGGTGACCGGGAAAGTTGTGAAAGCATTGTCCTTTTTCCAGAACCCAGGCAAGCATACCATCATGAAACTAGCATACAATACTCGTGAACTTTTCCAGGCAGCTAAATTTCACCATGATCTTCCATAAGCCATCATGATTGACAGTATCGAAGGCCTTGGTCAGGTTGATGAACATTGTGTACAGACCTCTGTTCTGCTTCTGGCATTTTTCCCGAAGTTGTTTGGCAGCACATATTATATTGATCATTCCTTGGCCCTTTCTGAAACCATGCTAGTCTCAGGCAGATGACCTTTTTCCAGGGGAAGGATCAGCCTATTAAGGAGGACTCTGGAAAGAATCTTGCCAGCAATGACTAAAAGAGAGATCCTTCTGTGATTGTTACAGAACAATCTATTTCCTTTACATTTATAGAGATGGACAATGGAGGTGTCCTTGAACTCCTGGGAGATACCCTCCTCTTGCCATATAATCCAGAAAATTTCAGTCAGCTTTTGTGTGAGCAATGGACCCCCACCTTATAAATCTCAGCTGGAATAGAATTAGCACCAGGTGCTTTGCCACAGGAGAGGAGCCTAATGACATTCAAAACCTCTTTTTCATTTGGAAGTTTGACTGGAGAAGGATTGACTACAACCTGAGGCATTATGGTCAATGGCTTCTGCATTGGTTGATGACAGTCTGTTGAGAACACTATGGAAATTCAGACCATCTCTTCAGGCTCCAATCCTTATCACTAATTAATGTGGGTCCATCAGCATTTAGTAGTTGAGATGTACCCTACACCTTTGGCCCATAAATAGCCTTCAGGGCATTGTAGAAGTGCTTTGGATTGTTGCTGTTGGCATAAAATTGAATCTCATCTGCCTTCTTACTGGGCCAAGAATCCTGCATCTCTCTAAGCTTCACTTGCCCTTTACTTTTGATGGAGTTAAATGCTACATTCTTGGAGACCAACAAGCAGTCCTACTGGTAAACCCTATGGAATTCTCATTTCTCATTTAGTAGCTTCTGAATTTCCCTATCATTTTTATCAAACCGATCCTGATGTTTGTAAGTGTTCTAGCCCAGATGAGCAAATGCAGTGAGTGCTGTTTGCTACACCAAATCTCTGAAACCTGACCACTCCTTTCCTACTCCACTGTTGCTAACTATGTGTTGGCTCAACTTTCTTTCCAGTTCAGCAATGAACTGTTAAAAGCACGGAGAAGGGCTTTAATCTGTTGGCACTGACTTTTCTGATAGTTGTCTTGCCTTGGGGGCACTGCTTTTGTTGAATTTGAATGTTTATCTTGGAGAGGATAAGTTTATGATTAGTATAGCTTTCTGTGCCACACATCACCTTCAACACTCTCACACCTTGCCTGTCCCTTTTTATAATGAGGTAGTCCCTTAAATGCCAGTGTTTGCTTCAAGAGTGTATCCACAACATTTTATTGTGTTTGGGTAAGTGGAAGACAGTGTTAGTGGTGAGAGGGTCATAAGATACATAAGTCTTCGGTAATAAGTGACTGCTGCTGTTACTATTTCTGACTCCATTCCTCCCAAAGACATCCTGCCATGTCTGATAGTCTGTGCCTACTCTAGTGTTAAAGTCACCCAGAACTACAAGCTTGTCCCCTTTTAGCCCATTGATGACAAGGGTCTTCACAGAATTTTTCTTTGACCTCATCAGGCTTTATAATGGTGGGAGCATATGAAGTGATGACGGTGACCTGGCACTTTCCTTTAAGTGGATGTTGCATTGTCATGAGCCTGTTGTTTACTCCTTTTGGGAAGCGTACAAGCTTGCTTAATAGACTAGATCTGATTGTGAAACCTACACCAGCTTCATGGTGCTCCCCATTACCGCACTCCAGAAAAACACGTATATAGTCCCAACTTCAGTAAAATGGCTTTCATTTGCCAGCCTTGTTTCACTTAGGGCTGCTCTTTGGGTGTGGTATCTCCTGAGTTCCCTTGCCATTAGAGCTATTTATCTCTCAGGTCTATTGGATTTCTTGTTGTCCATGAGCATGCACACACTCCGTGTGCCAAGCCTGAGTGGAATGATCTTTGCAAAAATTTTGACCTTTTTTTTTTGTGGTAAGCAGGCCAGGGGTGGGGGAAGCAGGCAATTGTAAAGGCATTTTTTCTAGGCCCTTCCTCTTGCCAGGAGGCTAGCAGTATGGCACTTAAGAAGGCTATTCAAACATCCAGGGGGATAACTCAATAGATTCTGGAAATCTTGGTAGAGTCCTAAAGATGCTGTCCTTAGGTATGGTGTAACTTTCTACTGGGCTCCTTCTAGTGTATCAAAGCTATCTTTCTTCAGGGTGTCCTTGGCTCCGGTGTATGCACTGCTATTCCTATAATGGGGCTAAGATGCCAATGAGAGGTCCAAAACCTCTGATCCTCCAAAGTTCACAAGATCATCCTAATCTTATTCTCGTCTCATCATTTCCTTCTCTCCCTCCCAAGGGATTCCCTTGCAGTCATTTGACTAGAACTACTGTCTTTTCAAAGCTTCCAGATATGCAAATAATACTATGTTCTACACTGGCTTGCTATTTCATATTAAACAAACAAACAAAAAAAGACTCCACAGGATATAACAGAGTATACATTAGTTTAATTCCATTGATTGACTGATTGATTTGATAATGTTGTTCTTACCTGATAAAGATACCTAACTAGACTGTCTTGTTAGTTATTTTAAATGGGGTCAGGTGTTTAGTTTATTTAGGATTTATTAAGCACTATTAATGTGCTAAGCACTGGGAATAAAAAAAAAAAGACAAGAACACTATTGCTCCCAAGAAACTTACATTCCAATAGGGGAGACAGTGTATCAAAATCAAAACATATAAGAAAAAAAACAGAGAAGACGGAAGGTAATCTTAGAGAGGAAGGCACTAGCAGTGAAAGGGACCAGGAAAAGGTCTCCGGGGTGAGCTTTGAACTGAATCTTAAAGGAACCCACAGATTCTTAGAGTCTGAGTTTTGTAGGGAGAGTGTTCCAGACATAGGGAATGTCTAGTACAAAGACATGGAGACAGGAGGTGGAGTGTTGTGGGAGGGTGTGACACATGGATGAAAAACCAACAAAAGAAACTGAGGAGTGGTCAGACAGGTATGAGGAGAACCAAGAGAGAGCAGAGTCATGAAAACCCAGAGAGAAGAGAATGTCAAGGAAGAGAAGGTGGTCAGCAGTGTCAAATGCTACAAAGAGGTCAAGAAGGATGAGAACTAAGAAGAAACCATTAGGTTTGGCAATTAAGAGATCATTTGTAACTTTGAGGAAAGCAATTTTATTTGCAAAATGAGGTTGGAAGACTCATCAATAAATAAGCTAGGCCCCCCAAAACCACTGAAAAATCCAGACAAGATTGTTGTCCAGTGATGGGGAACCCTGCTGTAGCTGTCCATTTCACTTTTGGACAATTTTAAATGTCAGGATACTTTCCCTTATATTGAGCTAAAATCTACTTCTTCTCAATGCAATTTTAACTGAATGCTTCTCATTCTCACTCCTAAGACCCAATAGATTAAGTTAATTCTCTCTTCCACATGAGAGGCCTTCACATAACTGAAGACAAATATCATGTTCCCCCTAAGTCTTTTCCAAGCTAAACAACCTCAGTTCCTTCCTCTGAGCCTTCAGTGGCATTATTTCAAGTCACCTCACTGTCCTGACAGTCACAGTGTTCGACACACACAAGCAAACACAATACTGCAGGCCAGGGTAGAGCACAGTGGGATGGTGAGCTTCCTCATCCTTTACCCTATGCCTTTTCATCCTTTACCCTATACCTTTCTTAAAGCAGCTTATAACCGGGACAGCCTTTCAAGCTGCCATGTCGCACTGACAACCCTAGAAAACCCCCTGATCTTTTCCATATGCACTCTTACATATTCACTTTCTTTTCACATTTTTTTTTTTTCCCTTGGCTTTTCCTTTTCCTCTTCTTCCTCCACCACTGTATTCCCCTTTGGTAACCTAGTGAAGACTGTATATTCAGTCCTTAGACTGTGAGCTCCTTGAGAGCAGGGACTGTCTTTTGTCTTTCTTTGTATTTCTAGCACTTAGCATAGTGCCTGACACATAGCAGGCATTTAATAAATGCTGTTGATTGACTGTCTTCCAGAATTGGCTCTGAATGGATACGTAGCAGTTGAGGAGGTTTTGTTTGAGAGCTAAGAGATTGGACTCATAACTTTTATAGTTGTATATGCAGCTCATTGGACACTGAGTCTCTCAATGGAGGCTAAAATTTATCTAGAATCTTTGGGTTTCATTTTTTAAATCTGGAGACCAAAACATATGTTGCTACTGCGAATGACGAATTAAGGTTAGTCAGAAGCCTTTGGTTTCATGGATGGTTTTATTCCTTTGGTTTATGCCAAAAAAGTGGCTTTGCCTTCGTTAAAGATGAATTGGTAATACCTTAACTCATGAGTCAATGTATCCCTTGCTGTGAATGAATTTCTCCCAGATCTTTTAGTAGAAGCCTGTTTGATTGAGAAGGTGGTAGTGGGGAGCACATCATTTGGCTCCTGCAGAGGGAGGGAAAAGAGCACAGGAACGGGAAGAGAAAGCCCCTAAAGTGAAATTTCATCTTCACAATTTTATCTGTCTGGTTCAGTTTACTATAGATAGTTCACTCCCCAATATACACTCATGTAAGTGAATCTCTGGTTTTATTGTCTTATTTGTTTACCTAGTTACCTGTCTAAGAGCCTTTGATCCAAGACCTGTAGCAGGGCTCAGTGGCATGGGCTGGACAGCCAGAGCTCCAGAGGTAAGAGGAGGGGCCATGGAAGGCAGGCACTGGATACCTTGGATCCTTGTAATCTGCCGTGCTTGCACAACCTCTCGATTGCATGGTTACTGGCTTCAGTGCAGCTGGGCACCATTTCAATGCACATCTATGGAGACCATGTTACAACAACAAAACAAACCACTGTAGCTGCAAGTTACATTAGCAGCTTAAAAAAACAGGTCAACAGACTCGAAGGCTGCTCCGGGGAGCCCCTCCCAGGGAGTCAGCTTTGGGCCGGGAGGGAGTTACTATGCCTCCTCCTTGACTTCTTTTTTTTTTTTATTTTCCTGTTAAAAAACATTTTATTTACTCTGAAGTGATTCCCTGCTGATGTTACTTTTTTACCCTTTAGAGGAGGGAGTTCTTTCTGGGTCTTGGACCCATCATCTCAAGTTGGGACTGGATCTCCCAGAGGTCCCCCGTCAATGCTTCACTTCTTAAATCAATTTTGGAGCAAGACATACAGCCTAGGGAAAAACCCATAGGATCGTGTATCTATGACTGGAAGGATTTGGGGCCATCTAATCTAGTTCTCCCCTTTTCTGGGCTACAGAGAGGTTAAGTGACTTATCTGAGGTCATAGAGGTAGTGATCATGGGAAATGGGATTGAGACCCACATCCTCTGACTCCCAAACCACTACTCTTTTTGTTTTTTGTTTTCATTTTTGTTTTTTAGGCAATTGGGGTTAAGTGACTTGCCCAGGGTCACACAGCTAATAAGTGTCAAGTGTTTGGTCTGAGGCCAGATTTGAACTCAGGTCCTCCTGACTTCAGGGCTGGTGCTGTATCCATTGAGTCACCTAGCTGCCCCTCCAAACCACTACTCTTTCCCCTGTACCTACAGCACAGTAGGTTCTCACAGTATGTCAGTCACAAGCACATTGACTCAAATTTTCTTGCCCTCTTAATGCTTCAATTATTGCTTGGGAAAGCCAGTCATTTGGAAGAGTTAACCCACCTTCCAAAATCAGGAAATAGGGGGAGAAATTTTTTCTAGAAGGCCCATTAATAAATAAAGTACTGCTCAAAGCTCTTGTAGCACATTGCCCCTAAGCAAAGTGAGAGCAAAGGAGTTCCCAAAATGCAAGTGAACCAAGCCCAGGACCCCTTAGATTGGAGTCTTTCCAATCTAAGGAGCCTCCATGTACTCATATATCTCTCCTCAAACCCCATTTGTGAAAGTGCAAATTGACAAGACAAGAACACTGTATAGAAGTGATATGAAGCCATGGGAGCATGGAAGGAAAATTAAAGCTTTTCAGAGTGTTCCTGTTAGCTATTCAGTTTAATCTCTTGAAAAACAAATGTAAGGTAGGCTTGAGACATTTTACCCTGATACTTCCTTTTTTCCAGTCCTTTACTTCTCTCTTCTTGCCTCAGAAATTCTCCTCTTTCCAGAGTATAGAATATTGTAATGTTTCTTTTGTATTATAAGCTTTCATTGCCTTTGAAAAAAAAATGCCAAAACAAAACAAAATTGAAACCTTATTTTTCCACTTCTTTGGTTTTATCTGTCCCAAGTTCCTTTTGATTCTTTTCCTGGGCTTTTCCTCCTTAATCTTTATTTCTCTATTTTTCCTCTTCCTTGCTTCTTTCTCTGTCTTCTCAGCTAACCGACTTGTTCCCCCCCATCTCCCTAGCATCTCTTCTCATTTCTCCAGCCCTTTGGGGAGAGATATCATCACAGAACTCTAATGAAGCTTGCCCCCAAGGCTTGCTTAATACTGTTCAGTTTACAGAAAATATGTCTCTGGGCTCTGAAAGAAAACAGGGAATTGTTTGAATGTGTGGGTGTGGGTGTGGGGTGTCAAGTGTGGTGGTGGTGGAGGATTAGATGACCTCTCCAGGATCATTCCAGCCATGAGATGCCATGATTCTATGCAGAGATGCATTTGGGTGTGGTGGATCATAGAATCATAGCTGGAAGGGGACTTTAGAGATAGATGAAGTTGGAAGAGAATTTAGAGATTATCTAGTCCAACCCTTTGATTTTGGAAATGAGGTAACTGAGGGCACTGAAATGACTTGCCCAAAGTCATATAGCTAGATAACATACACATCATGAAATTCAGTCCCTCTTGGCTTATTATCCTAGATTCCCCAGCGCAGATGTTTCAGTATGCGTTTAGCTCTGAACACTTGGCTCATACCGTTCCTCTCCTCCTTGGTCTATTCTATATTAGGAAGTTATATGCTTGGACTAATTTTGAGTTAATAAACTCTGCTAAACTGAAAAGAGAAATCCCATGCTAATAATAGCTTCCAGCTTACATTTATATATGGTGCCTTGTGATTGCCTTACAACCTCTCCTTCTTGGTAGGTAGAATAAGCCCTCCCTTTTTTTTTAAGCCCATACCTGTGATTTTATTATTAGACAGTTCCTCAGTGAGGAAACTGCCTCTACCAAGGCAGATTGACAATGATTCTGTAGTTTAAAGTTATAGCGAATTGCCTGGGGGTATTGAGGAGTTAAATGGCTTTCCTGGATCACTCAGTGAATAGATGTCAGCAGTGGAATTTGAACCCAGGGCATTGTGACCTTGAGACTCTAGCACTCCATCTAGCACTTTGCCACAGTTAACTTGCTGCAGATTTCCCATTTTGGTAAGAAAACTGAGGCTCACAGAACCTAGATTGAGTTCTAGAGAGTCTAAAAGACCCCTTGAGGGCAGGGG
The DNA here is from genome assembly GCF_900497805.2 of Vombatus ursinus. Lineage (NCBI taxonomy): Eukaryota > Metazoa > Chordata > Mammalia > Diprotodontia > Vombatidae > Vombatus > Vombatus ursinus. The sequence goes on along the minus strand of NW_020954556.1, from coordinate 36,236,160 downwards.
CTTGACTTAGCTACTGCTAAGTAGCTAAGATACTCTGCATCTAGCAGAGTATAATGTATACAGTAGTGACTTAATCTTCATTGAATTGTAAGTGACACAGTACAATGTTCTTAATGTTTGTTGGATATCTTCAAGTGACTTACCAACAGTCATATGCAGCTTGTCAGGGTCAGAACAAAAGAAAAAAGACACCAACCCTCCAAACAAACCCAAATCTAATTAAGCTCCTCCCAAGGTCAGTGGCTGTACATTGTACTATCCCATTAGAGTGTAAGCTTCCTAAGGCTAGGATTGTTTTTGCCTTTTTTTTTAAAATTTCTCTACTTGGCACAGTGCCTGGCACATAGTAAGCACTTAATAAATGTTCATTGATTGAAATGGCCCTGAGGCTCAGAAAGTCTCTGAAAAGCCGGACATCCTGTTGAGATGAATTCCTAAATCTTCTAAGGTATACAACTTTCTGTCTTTCCTCCCTACTTGATATTATAACATCAGGGCCACACAGGCTTCCAGTAACCAGGAGAACCCTAGAGTATTCATATATTTGTGATAATTACCTCACAGAGTTATTGTTGTGAGGAAAATACTTTGTGCATTATAAATAGATCTAGAAATATGATTAATAACTATTGTTAGAAATAATTCTAGCAACCTGTATCATCCTTCTAAACCTTTTTTTGGGATGTTATTTCAATATCTATGTACTCAATTAACAGAAGGTGTTCAGGGAACTCAATTTCCTAATTGGTAGAATGAGTGGATAGATTAAATCATCTCTGAAATTTCTTCCACTTGCAAATTCTGTTCTCCAATGTCCTCTACTTCTCTATTATTCATTTAAATCTTATTTATCTTTTAAGATTCAGCTCAACTCTCCTTCCCAGATAACAAACCCACAGTTCCCATTTCTTTCCTCACAGACTTAATGTCTGTGTTGCCTTATTTTTTTTACATATCTCCTGCAAATGTTACATTTTACATATGATGCACAAATATTATATTTTGATATTATATGTTACATAGCAGATGATAGAGAGTGGATAGAGTGGATAGAGATGCAGTGGATAGAGAGCTGGGCCTGAAGTCAAGAAGACTCATCTTTTTGAAGTGTTATCTGGCCTCAGACACTTATTAGCTGTGGGACCATGTGCAAGTCATTTAACCTGGTTTGCCTCAGTTCCTCATCTGTCAAATGAGCTGGAGAAGAAAATGGCAAACCACTCCGGTATCTTGGCCAAGAAAACCCCAAATGGGGTCATAAAGAGTTGGACATGACTGAAAAACAACCCAACAATAAAATATGTTACATGTAAATATTAGAATTTATACCATAAGTAAATACATTCTTTTATATGCTACATGCAAATGCTACATTTCACACACCACAAGTAAATATTATATCTTACATATTTTATTTCATGTGCCACATGAAAATGCTTATTTTTGTGTTATATGTAAATATTATATATTACAATACATGTGGTATTTTAACACATTAAATCTAAATGTTTTCATATTATCTTTGTTTACATGTTGTCAACCTGAAATAAAGAATACTACCAAAGGGGATTGTAATTGGGGCCAACTGGAAGCACCAAAGTACTGGAGTATCTTAGGAGGAGGTTAGGTGGAGAGCTTCTTATAGAGAACCAGGGTGGAGGGAGATGGGTACAAATCGGGATGACCCAGCTGCATGTATGAGGGGGTTGGGACATACTAGATTTTACAAGGTAAGTTGTTTTCCATAACAACCAAAAGTCCATAGAGAAAGCTGGGAATCTTGGGAGGGGAGAATTGAATTTTTACAAAATAGTCAGTCTGGGGGTTGGTAACATGTGGTCAGCCTCAGGCAATTCATGGGTTTGGGACCGAGGACAAGGTCAGTTTCAGTCAGCTCATGGTCAGCAAGGGCAGGAGCAGTCAGCCCAAGATCAAGTGCATTCAACAATATCTATCTCTTGGCTCTACAGATAATATAAGGTGTTTTTTTTTTTTTTTTTTTTTCCAGGCCGTGGCTATGCCTTTCACTTCTTTGTATACTAACTTTAGAGAATTTAGGTAAAAATCTCACCCCTGAACCTTTGTGATCTTGGACAACTCATCACCCTGGGACCACTGTTTACGCCTCCGTAAAATGACAGGGTTGGAGTAGCTGACCTCTGAGAGCCCTTCTCGCCCTAGGTCTGTGAGCCTATGGTTCAAGTATAGTACTTCACACATACCCTGAACCGTACATAAATGTTTGTTGATTGATTGATGAATTTCATTTTACTCCTCTTCCTTTAAATGACTTTTTAGTTACCTTTCTCGAAATTAGAGAAAACACAGCTGGTTAGATTGAAAATAGAGTTCTTTTTTTCCTTTTTTTCTACTTATAAATAAAGCGACTCAGTACTTGTTTAATTGCATTAATTTGATTGGATTAATTTAGCAATTAGATCTTCTTTTGTAAGAACTACTTCAGCAATTTTCTTTTCTTCAGGCTATCCTTCAGGAAAAGGTTCACCTGAAGACTTTACAGTTTTCCAAGTTGCAATCTGTGGTCACTGGAATTTTTTATTATATTTAGTGGAAAGTAACCATGCCTCCAAGATAAATAGGTTGTGCCAAACTGAAATATAATTTCCACTAATGAATTATAAGAGTTGGAACAAAACTTGGAAGGTGATCAAAAGATACAGATATGAATATTTAAGCAAACAGATAAAATGTTTAATACTGGAGCCATTCACTAAACTATTCTTAGGAGCTTAGGGGGAGGGTGTTGGAGGGGAAGGGGTTAGAGAAAACTAAACCAACCAAATTCCTGCAAGTGCTAAAGTAGGTACATGCTATAGGACCTGAGCTAAGAGGGCCTGAAAAATCATAGTCTAGTAGTTAATGCTCTAAAATTTTTGAAGTTAAAATTTTTTCTAATGAACAAAGATTTATTTTCTCTACCTTCACCATTTCCCCATCCCACTGGAAAAGAAAAAAGAAAAAAAATTCCTTTTAACAAATATGTAAAGTCAAGCAAAGCAAACTCCCTCTTTGTTGCTGTCTCGTCATGGTGTCTGACTCTTCCTGACCCCATTTGGGGTTTTCTTGGCAAAGATACTAGAGTGGTTTGCCGTTTCATTCTCCAGTGCATTTTACAGATGAGGAAACTGAGGCAAACTGAGGGTTAAGTGACTTGCCCAGGGTCACAGAACTAGTATGTATCTGAGGTCACATTTGAACTCAGGTTCTGACTCTAGGCCCAGAGCTCTATCCGCTGTACCACCCAGCTGCCAAAATTTTCTACCTTTAAAAAAATCTATCATCCATCCATCCATCCATCCATCCATCCATCCATCCATCCATCTATCCATCTAACTATCTCTATATTTATCTTACTCTTGCGAACGCTTCCTCATCAGTCCTTTGGAATCATGAATGGTCATTACATTGACCAGAGTTCTCACAGATTTTGAACTTGTTTATTTTTACAATGTTGTTATTGTGTAAATGGTTCTCTTGGATTTCATCATTTTATCCTTCATCAGTTTATACATATCGACAAGTTTTTTTAAAAATAATACTTATGTTAGCATGTAAATTAAACTGTTCTAAAAAATTAATCAGTGAGACAAAATGCAGCAATGAACTAGGATTGAGATTTGGAAAAAACTGAAATGTTCTACTATTTTGGGTAGATGGTTAGGACACCTAGTGGCCCAGTGGATAAAGTCGTCAAGCAGACCTGTGTTCAAATTCGGCTTCCGACACTAGTTGTGAGACCCTGGGCAAATCACTTAACCTCTGTTTGCCTCGGTTTCCTCAGCTGTAAAATGGAGGTAATAATAGCACCCACATGCCAGGATTGTAAAACTTATTTAGCATTGCAGGCTTAATAAATGTTTGTTTCCTTCTTTCCTGTGAAATGCTAGGTTACATACAGGGCATTCACACACACATGTAATTATCTCCTAAGCTTGGAATGCACTTTCTTGTACCTCTGCCAGCCCTTTAAATTCCTATCTTCCTTTAAATCCTATATACTGCTTCCAGTGGGAAGTCTTTTTTGATTCCTTTGGTATAATGTTTTTCCCTTCCCTTCAAACTATCATATATATTCTTAGCTGTTTAGATGTTGCATATCTTTTATATAATGTAAAACAGGGACTATTCTTCATTTTCTTTTTTTTATCTCTAGTGCTTAGTACATAGTAAATAGCACATATTGATTCAAAAGGAAGGGAATAAGCATTTATTAAGTGCCTACTATGTGCCAACTGTGCTAACTGCTTAAAAATATTGACATTGTAAGTACTTAATAAATGTCTAGTGTACTGGAGTAGAGAGGGGTACCACAGCAACAGGACCTAGGGTATGGCAGATGGGGACCAGGGGAAGAAGTGAGAGCAACTGGTAATCACTTTGGGGAATAAGCATGCTCCCTGCATGTCAGTGCCTGGAGGCAAAGCTTTGGTTATACAGTGCTAGTTAAGGTTCTCCTCCCCTGCCTTATTTCTTTGTAAGACACTGTGACAATACTCTCTTCTATAATGGTAGTGTTAGACAAGATACATCTCTTGTACAGGCAGTTTCTGTTTTTATGATGCACCACCTCACTGGACACTGTAACTTTAGGTCTTTGTAGCACAAATCAAGCATGACTGCTGTATTTACCTAGTCCTCTGACAACACCATACATCTGGGTGGCTTAGTGGACAGAGCTCTAGATTTAGTGCCAGGAATACTTGAGTTCAAATCTTGTCTGAGAGACCCAATACCTATGTGACTCTGGGCAATTCACTTGATTCTCTGCCTTGGTTTCCTCCTCTGTAACATGAAGCAGTTGGACTTTATGGCCTCTAAGTTCCCTTCCAGTTCTAAAATTATGATCTGAGGCTTTCATTTTTATCTTGTAATTTAAAAATAGTTACCAGGTTATCATTAAAAAGTGTTTAAAAATATGGGTTGCACTTTAAAATGGTGTGTTGTTCCATTATTTAATTTGCAAGTTTTTTTTTAAAAACATGTTAATGTATATTTAAAGATTGAAACATAGAAAAAGGTAATAACATGTATTTTTCTAAGAACATGGCAAGGATTTGTAAAATTGTAGAAGAAAAATTGGATTAATAAAATACAGAGAACTCTTATCAGTTGTAAATTGAATAAATCTATAAAAAAGACCAATTCTTTTACAATTCTTAAAAAAAATTTTGTTCTGAATTGAATCCAAATAAAATGACTATTTGAACATACAAAGAAGAGCAAAAAAAAAAAAGAATTATACACAAATCTTCAAACTCTGTTCAGTTCTGTTTTTATGTGGTGTCTCTTCCCATTGGATTGTATGTTCCTTGAGGTCAGGGATTGTCTCTTTTTGCTTGTATTTATATCCCCAGTGCTTGGAACGATGTCTGGCATATAGTAGTGCTTAATAAGTGCTTATTGGCCAACTGACTGACTGTTTGAGCTACCACATAAAAACAAGAAGTCAGTTTAGAGGTATATAGTCAAGTGGTAAACTAGTCTAGTGGAGAAAGGGTTCCAGTGCAGAAGTTTCCAGCCGGAGAAATGTAGCCAAACCCCAGTAGCAACTCAGTTAATACTGAATTTAATTCATTTTAGACTGACCTCACTACAACCTTGATTAGAGTTGCTAGGAGACTTGACCCTTATGAAGCTTTATTCTGATTATCATAGCTACTTCATACAAAGAAAGTTACCAAGTTATTTGGTAACAATGATAATGATCTTCCTTGATGTTGCTCATATTTAAAACATTTAAAACACCTATTATGTGTATTGTACTATGGTGGGTATTGAGTAAATTATTTGTCAATGTTTGGTGATCTAGGCTTTCTTCAGAGTCCGAGTTCTCTGTTGCTTGGACAAGAAAGGCAGAATGATTCTGATCTATCATGGGAGTTTGTTGGGCGCCCCTCATGTGTGGCAGATGAGAACACAATTCTCTTTAAATACTGTTGAGTAGGCTGCCATGATCTCTTGGGATCTTTCATATTCTACTGAAATCTTTGACTATTTAAGATTTATGCAAAAGAGAGAAGAGCAAGAATTCTCCTTCTCCTATTAAAATTGCGTGCCTCTAGTTTGACTAAGTTTTGAATCGGACATTTAGAATTGGAAGGGGATTGTAAGCCCCTCCCTTGAAACTAGTATGTAGCAAGTTAGTTCATGTTTTCCATTCAGCCCTTTGCCAAATCTTCTGTAGCACCCATAAAACAAAATAGGTTCATTAAATCTGAGATGGGGGTTGTGTTGGTAAATGAGAATGGCAATTACACCAATGCAAATGTTTTTTAAAAAAGATGTTTATATTTGAGGAAAAAAAAAACATCCACAAGATAAATAATTGTCCAGTTGCTGCCTACATCATGTTTTCAGGATGAAGGAAGTCACCTTGGCCCAAGAAAAGATAGTTTCCTCCAAATTTAGTGAAAATCAAGTAGCTCAATATGGAATGATTTCATTGCTGTTGGTTTGATTAGGCTTGTGGATAAGGAAGGACATAAGGCTATCATCAACCTGGTTTCTTTTCATCAGTCTAAGACTTGGCATCTAATTGGATGTTAGGGGCACAGGAGATGGAGTAGTCAGTGACCACCATGATTTTTGAGCCTTGATAACTAGAAGAATAGTGGAATCATTAACAAGAAATAGAGGAAAAGCAGAGTTGGTTTTTTTTTTGGGGGGGGTGGAGTTGATGAGTTCAATTTTGAAAGTGTTGAGTTTGATATACTAGTAAAACCTCTAGGTGAAAATGTCTAGCAGACAACCTAGATGGGAGACAAGATAAACACATGTGAAAAGATAAATGACAATCCAAGATAGCATTTTAAGGCAGGGTGTGATGTGTGTGCTGAACAAATGGTACAGAAAGCAAGTGTAATTGGAGGACATATAGGTAAGAGGACACTATGGGTATTTAGAAAAGATTTCATAAACAATAATAGCTAATATTGATATAGTACTAATTACACACCAGGCACTGTACTAACCACATTACAATTATCTCATTTGAACCTCACAACAACCCTGGGAGGTAGGTGCCATTATTATCCCAATTTTACAATGAGGAAACTGAGGCAGAAAGGTTAAGTGACTTGCTCAGGGTCACACAGCTAGTATCTGAGGTTGAATTTGAACTTCTTTCCTGACTCCAGACCCAGAACTCTATCTATTGAGCCTCCAGTTGCTGTGGAACTTGAGGTCCCTACCTGAACCACCAGACTCTGGGTAGACATCCCCACCCGAGTGTTTCATAAGCATATCAAATTCATTGTCTTTCTCCCTAAACCCATCCCTCCTCATAACTTCTCTTATTTCTGACAAGGTACCACCATCCTTCTAATCATGCAAGTTTACAACTTCAGAGTCATTTTTGACTCGTCACTTTCACTCATCCCCTCACTCATCTCCATATTGGATCAGTTGCCAAATCTTATTGCAATGAGAGTCTGGCACAGGTCCAGACCACCTGAGTTGATGTCTCTCTACCATCTGGAAGATGCTGAAGAGTTACTTCCAAGAGAATTGTGATGATGTGTAAGTGAAGTGCCTTGGAGAGTCTGAAACATGTGTGGACCTTCTGTAACTGATTTCAGTGGACTAACTCTGTGATAAAAGGAAAGTTGTCTGATTGACTTTGGAGACTTTCAAAAAGGCATCTGGTGGAGCAAGGTGATTTTCCTCACTCATTGCACCTGGTGCAGGGAGTAGAGTTTCCAATCTGGGTTGGGAGTACAAAGTTAAAGGAATCTGGGAGTAGTTTGATATTGCAGCCAGCTCAATATTGATGCTCTAAGGCAGCAAAGAGTGACCTTTATGAGTAAATTCCAGGACCCCAGCCCAAAGGATGACAGCAATGCCACTTTTGCATGTGAACTTTATGGGACCAATACTATATAAGAACTGAGTTAAGTTTTGAGATTAATCTCCACCAGAAACCAAGGATGTGTTGGGGAAATTATGCCTTCAAGGATTGGGAGAAACGTTTGTATGTTTGTTTTTGCTGTATTTTTGAAGTTAACATCCCTCTGTAAAAACCAATCAATGTTAAGTGGTAAAATGGAATTGGGGCACTAGTCACAGGTTCCTTACAAATAGGGGAACAGTTAATGGGGCTTGAGTCAATGGCAGTAGGAAAGAATACCCCATACACCCTTCAGAGTACCCTGGACCACTGAGGGGCAATGAAGGAGCCTAGTCCTGAAAGAGTGGGACTAGAGTGTAAATGTTAAATGATCAATTCTATCAAGCTATCAGTAAGTATTTATTAAATGCCTACTATGAGTCAGGCACTCTTCTACACTTATTTACTGCCACAATATTTCTCACATCTGGGACCTTTCCTCCATTCACAGGGTCAATGTTCTAGAGCACTCTCACCTGGATTATTTCAGTAACCTATTAATTGGACTCATTGCTTCCATTCTCTTGCCAGTTTATCCTCCAAACAGCTGCTCCATGGATATTTCTAAACATAGGTCTGACCATGTCACTTCCCTGTACATAAAAATCTTCAGGGGCTCCTTATTGGCTTCAGGATAAAACAGAGACTATCCTGTTGAGCATTGAAAAGCCCTTCCCAGTGTTCCACTTGGACTTTCTATATTTGATATTACTTCCTCTCATGTAATCTACATTCCAGCCAATTGGAGGCAGGAAGGTGGAGCACTAGATAGAATGCTGGCTGTGGAGTAAGAAAGACCTACATTCAAATCAGACATCAGATACTTACCAGGTCTACGACCTTGGGCAAGTCATTAACCTTTGTTTGCCTGGTTTCTTCGATTCTAAAATGAGGATAATAATAGCATCTACCTGGAAGGGTTATTGTGAAGATCAAATGAAATAATGTTTATTAAATAATAATGCTTAGGACAGTGCCTGGCATATAGTACGCATTTCCTCTTCCCTTCCCCCTTCCCTCCTACTAGCCTACTTGCTGCTCCTCAAATATGACATTCCACATCTCACCTCCATGCCTGGAATACTTTTTTAAAATATTTCAAATTTATGAAATAATGCAAGCATTTCCATAACATAGTAGAATTGAAAAAAAGATGAGTGCACATGAAACTGCAAATCTATTTTGTACAACTTACTATTCCTTTAAATCTATAATATTTATCATATAACTTTTTTTTTTTTTTTTTTTGCAGTTGGGGTTAAGTGACTTGCCTAGGGTCACACACCTAGTGAATGTCAAGTATCTGGTCTGAGGCCAGATTTGAAACTCAGCTCCTCCTGACTCCAGGTCCAGTGCTGTATCCACTGTGCCATCTAGTTGCCCTGTAGCTTTCTTTATATTTTCCCTTTTTTCTTCCCTTCCCCCCTAAGATAGCTACCATTAGACACAAATGTCTGTGTGTGATCATTCTACACAGACTTCTATTTATCAGTTCTTTCTCTGGATGCAGAAAGCATCTTCCTTCACAGGTCCTTTGTAGTTAATTTGGGTATTTATAATAGTCAAAATGACTTACTGGCTATAAAACAGTTGGTGGGGAGAGATTCTTTTCAGTTTACCACCCAGGTTTTCCTAGGCATGTGATGAAGCATCCTGAGCTCCCCACTTTCCCTGACACTATCAGTTAGCAACTTATACCCTATAATTGTATGAATAAGGTCATGAAAGAGCCTATTTCCTGTCTAGTTCCTGCCAATGTAACTATGGTTCTTGAAAAGGTTATGGAATGTAGAATATGACTTTCTATAATATATACAGGATAGGATCTCCTTAATCTAGTTGTGCTATCCCTGAGAAGTTACATGGTCTGTATTAAGGGAGACTGCTTTTTCTCTCTTTTTCTCTCCTAGACTTGTTGTGAGGATAAAATGAGATAATATTTGTAAAGTGCTTTGCAAGCTTTGAAGGCCCTATACAAAGTGTCCCAAAAGTCTTAGTGCTGTTTTAAGATTTAACATATATGTACACACATATATAAATTGAATAAATGCTAGTTATGATGATGATAATGATGATGTCATACTCCCTCTGTTCCAAAACTTAGTACTTACAAGCTGGTGGAACTTCTAATGTATGAATGAATGGATTAAAATATTTTATTAAGCACTTATTATATGCTATTTATTAAGCACTTATTAAATGTTCAGAATACAAATACAAAAGCAATGACAGTCCATATTCTTATATTCTTTTAGGGGGAGGCCACTCATATAGGAAAGTGGTGACCAGAGAAAAGAATTTTGATTTGGGATGCTGCAGGAATGGAGAGTGCAGGAATGGAGAAATGTATTGACACACCTTCTTCAGAAACAATGTCAATGATGATTGGATTACAGATGATTACAATATTGATCTGGGTTCTCAGAACAAGGTGGAAAGCTGAGGAGATAGAGGGAGAGTTGGTAAGCATATGGTGGCAAAACAGAAAATGTGTGGGGTAAAGAAGCAGGGTCCCAGAAAATTCTGAGCTGAGAACAATGTATTGTTAGGTATTGTTCCACCCTTTGAGGCAGTAGTTGAGAAGTTAGCTTGAAGTACTTGACCTAGTTTGATTGGAAGCAGTAGATAGTGTTAGACCCAGGGCTTCTGAAATATTTGCTCTTACCTTTCTGGCTCTCTCTCTTTCTGCTTGGCCACAAGGAAACAGTCTTTTACTTTTCCTCCTTTCTTCCTTTCTTCCTTTCTTCCTTCCTTCCTTCCTTCCTTCCTTCCTTCCTTTCTTCCTTTCTTTCTTTCTTTCTTTCTTTCTTTCTTTCTTTCTTTCTTTCTTTCTTTCTTTCTTTCTTTCTTTCTTTCTTTCTTTCTTTCTTTCTTTCTTGTTTAGCAGAGAAATAGGGGCTTGGCTCTGTTTTCATATGAAAAAATTCTCGTTTTTCCTCTCTTTCATTGCTATGAGTGGGAAAAGTCCAGATGTCCTCATACCCATATAGGACTCACTGAGCCTACAATGTGTAAATTGAAATCAACTACTTTTTCCTTTCCAGTGATAGTTGTATGTCACATTTTAAAGATTATTGTAAAGAATACTATTTACATTGTATAGGAATGATTTTTTATGCGAATAGGCATCATGGTATAGTAAGAAGGCTTCAGATGATATGATGGTGTACTTAGAGAATCCTAGAAGTCAACTAAAAACTAATTGAAATAATTAATAACTTCAGCAAAGTTGAAAGATATAACATAAATCCTCATAAATCATTAGCATTCCTATATACAACTCAACCAAAAGAACTAGAAAGAGATAGTCCATTCAATATAACTACAGAAGCAATGAAATACTTGAGAGTGTATTTTCCAATATTCACCCAGGGACCATGTAAATCTAACCATAAAACACTCTATATAGAAATAAGGACCTAAAAACAATACAAAAACATTAATTGCTCATGGATAGGTTGAGTCACCATAACAAAAATGACAGCACTACCTAAATTAATTTAATTATTTAATATTTTATCAAACTTCCAAAAGAATATTTGATAGAGCTAGAAAAAATAATAACAAAATTCACATGGAAGAACAAAGGGTAATAATGAAAAAAAGTGAGAAGTAAAGAATTCTTTCAGTATCAGATCTCAAACTGTACTACAAAGCACTAATAATTAAAACATTTTAGTATTGGTTTAAAAAAAGAAAGATTGATCAGTAGGACAGATTAGGCATACAAACAGAGAGAAGCGAACAAACACAATAGTATAGTGTTTGATAAACCCAAATATCCCAGTTTTACACACACACACACAGACACACATATAAAACTTTTTATCTCTAAGTGCTAAAATCTTTCAGAAGTCCTGACCTTGAACAGATTTGGGATACTGCGAGTTGGTTAATAGGGACATATGGGTTATATGGGTTTCTTCCCAAATCCTTTTGTTACATTCTTGTCATTCAGGATATTTTAAACACTTGTTAAAATTGCACACACAAGTGTACAGACAATCTTTCTTCATTATCCTTTCTGAATATTTTCCTCCTTTCTTGTGAATGCCTAAAGTTTCTATAACAGAAAAACAAAGTCCTTCATCTTAAAATTAGAGATTACTGGCTAAGGTAACATTGACAACACCTCACTTTTAATATGCAATCAATCACTGTGTCAGATCCCTCTCTGATTTGGGGAGGAGGGGAAAAGTGAGTATATGAAACACAGGGAAGGAAGGAGTAACAGCTGGTGTTTCTATAGTACTTCATAGAATCACAGCATTTCAGAGTTAGAAGCAGCTATCTAGTTTAACCTGTACCAAAAACCTTCCACTACACAACACCCTACAAATAATGAACAATCAACCAACCAACAACTATTCATTATGCATGTACTTATAGGCCAGTATTGTGTTAGGTGCTAGGGATACAAAACCAAAAGGGATAGTTCTTGCCCTCAAGAGAAATAGAAGAATGTCTACTAGGAATATTGAATGTGTTCACAGATAAAGAAATCAAGGACATATACAGCTTTTGCTTGAATATATCTGTAGTAAGGGGGAACCCACTACTCCTCAAGGCAGCCCATTGTATTTTTTGGTAGCTCTAATTATAAGGAAGTCTCATTTGATCCTTACAATAATCCTGTGAGGTAGGTATCATCACTGTTTTATAGATGAGTAAAATGAGTTGAAAAATGGTTAAGTGACTTGCCCACTGAAGGGAACATTCAAAGCTATGTTTCTCCTGATTCCAAGTCCAGCTATGTTTCCAATACCCAGTGCTATCCCGGTGCTCACTTTGTTCCTTCCTGCACGTTCAGCTTATAACCCAGAAGATGTATTGGTAATTGACATGCTTTTCTGTGGTAATTGCAAGAAGGAATAATGGAAATGTTCTGGATCCTTTTGTTCTCCATAGGATCAAATCCAGGATTCCCATTTTATTTTGGTCATTTTCTCTTTGTCTGTGGCCTAATATAACCTGGTTTATTGGCATACCGTAAGGATGAAATTGTGTATGTGCAAGTGGAAACTGCTTATGTGAAAATCTAAAGTCAGCCCTGACCAAAATGTGGTTGGAAATTTTGACCAGGAACTATAAAACTGTCAAGAGCTAGGGACTGATCTTGCTGCCACACCAAATAGCTTGTTACGGAAACTATTGAGAAGATAAAGAGTCATAGATTTAATTTGCTTTGTGCTCCGCATTGTACGCTACGGGAGCATCTGGCAGAGTTAAATAGCTTTGCATTACATCATTTTTCATCTCTTGCTTTTCATTTATCATTTCCATTGATTTATTTGACACCGAAACTGGTCCCACCCTCTTTTGAGCACGTCTTGTAGAATAAAAAATGTGCATCGATATCATTCAGTGTCCTCAAGATGAAATATCTTCTTTGATTTGGTTTGGCCTTTTAGAAAAAAAAGAGAGGTTTCTTTGATGCTTTTGTAGCAGATGGTTTTATTTCTCCATCCTCATGAGCAAGGGTGGGCAGCTTATATGCTGAAAGGATTTCAGATTTCAAATTCTATACTGGACTTTCCATTGTTCTGTAGCTTGCATTCACAACCCTGGGTGTATTTCTTTATTGTCTTTACATAGGCCAAGCCTGTTTCTCCTTCCAATTTGATTGCTTCCCCTACCATTCACCTTGGCCTCCAGAGTTGGAAGGCTTGGCGTCATCTTTGACAGGCAGTATGGTGTCATGAAAACAATATGAGACCAGGAAACAGGAGACCTGCTTTCAAGTCCTTATTGTGACACTTACTAGTTTGTGTGCTCAGGCAAATCACTTAATCTCTCTGAACCTCGATTTCCTTACTGATAAAATATAATAGTACTGTTGATGCAGCTTACCTCATAGGGCTGTTGTGACAATAATATTTTGTAAACTTTAAAGCACAATATAAATTATTATCACTATCTTTGAGCCTTCTCTCTGCCTCAGCTTTCACATCTAGCCCTGTCAATTCTGTCTCTGCAAGAGCTCTCTTCCTCTCTATTCCAACTGCTGCCACTCATCAGGCCTTGATTAACACCCACTTGCACTATTACAGCAGCCTCTTAGTAAGTCTCCCCATTGATTTTCTTTTCTTTTTTTTATTAATAAATTTATTTATTTTTAGTTTTCAACATTCACTTCCACAAGATTTTGAGTTCCAAATTTTCACCCCATCTCGCCCCTCCCTCCACCCCAAGATGGCATGCACTTTGAATACCCCTTCCCCTAGTCTGCTTTCCCTGCTATCTCTCCCCTTCCTCTCTTATCCCCTTCCCCTTCTATTTTCCTGTAGGGCAGGATAGATTTCTGTACCCCATTTCCTGTATTTCTTATTTCCCAGTTGCACGTGAAAACATTTTTTTTAAACATGTGTTTTTAAAACTTTGGGTTCCAAATTTTCTCCCTTCCTCCCTCCCCATCCACCCTCATTGAAAAGGCAAGCAACTCAATATAGGCTCTACATGTGCAGTTATGCAAAACACTTCCATAGTAGACATGCTATGAAAAACTAACTCTATTTTCCTTAATCCTATCCTGCCCCCCCCATTTATTCTATTCTTTCTTTTGACCCTGTCCCTCCTCAGAAGTATTTGCTTCTGATTACTCCCTTTCCCAATCTGCCCTCCTCTCTATCATCCCCCTACTCTCTTGTCCCCTTTCCCCACTATTTTCCTGTAGGGTAAGACAGATTTCCATACCCAATTGAGTGTGTATGTTATTCCCTCCTTAAATCAAATCCTATGAGAATAAGATTCACTCATTCCCTCTCACCTTCCCCCGTTTCCCCTCCACTGTAAGAGCCTTTTTCTTTTCTGTTTTTTTGTGAGATAATTTCCCCCATTCTACCTTTCCCTTTCTCCTTCTCCTAGTATAATCCTCTCTCACCCCTTAATTTTATTCTCCAGATATGAACCCTTCATCTTCAACTCACCCTGTGCCCTCTATCTATCTATCTATCTATCTACCTATATATATACATACATATAATTTTTTCCCTCCAACTACCCTAATACTGACAAAGGTCTCATGAGTTATAAATATCATCTTTCCATGCAGGAATGTAAACAGTTCAACCTTAGTAAGTCTCTTATGATTTCTCTTTCCTGTTTACCTCTTCATGTTCCACTTGAGTCTTGTATTGGAAAATCAAATTTTCTACTCAGCTCTGGTCTTTTCATAAAGAATGCTTGAAAGTCCTCTATTTCACTGAATGACCATTTTTTCCCCTGAAGAATTATACTCAGTTTTGCTGGGTAGGTGATTCTTGGTTGTAATCCTATCTCCTTTGCCCTCCAGAATATTACATTCCATGTCCTGAAGTCCCTTAATGTAGAAGCTGCTAAATCTTGTGTTATCCTGATTGTGTTTCCACAATACTTGAATTGTTTCTTTCTGGCTGCTTGTAATATTTTCTCCTTGACCTGGGAACTCTGGAGTTTGGCTACAGTATTCCTAGGAGTTTTCCTTTGGGGATCTATTTCAGGAGGAGATGGGTGGATTCTTTCAATTTCTATTTTGCCCTCTGGTTCTAAAATATCAGGGCAGTTTTCCTTGATCATTTCTTGAAAGATGATGTCTAGGCTTTTTTTTTGATCATGGCTTTCAGATAGTCCAATAATTTTAAAATTCTCTCTCCTGGATCTATTTTCCAGGTCAGTTGTTTTTCCAATGAAACATTTCACATTGTTTTCTAATTTTTCATTCTTTTGGATTTGTTTTACAGTGTCTTGATTTCTCATAAAGTCACTAGCTTCCAATTGCTCTATTTTAATTTTTAAGGAAGTATTTTCTTCAGTAATCTTTTGGACTTCCTTTTCCATTTGTCCAATTTTGCTTTTTAAAGCATTCTTCTCTTCATTGGCTTTTTGGACCTCTTTTGCCATTTGGGTTAGGCTATTTTTTAAGGTGTTATTTTCTTCAGTATTTTTTTTGGGTCTCCTTTAGCAAGCTGTTAACTTGCTTTTCATGATTTTCTTGCATCACTCTCATTTCTCTTCCCAGTTTTTCCTCTACTTCTCTTACTTGCTTCTCAAAATCCCTTTTGAGCTCTTTCAAGGCCTGGGACTGATTCATGATTTTCTTGGAGACTTTAGATGTAGGAGCTTTGACTTTGTTGTCTTCGGTTGTCCTCTGGTTGTATGTTTTGATCTTCTTTGTCACCAAAGTAAGATAATACAGTCTGACTCCTTTTGTTCTGCTTACTCATGATCCCAACCAATTACTTGAGTTTTAAACTCTTGTTAAGGTAAGAGTCTGTTTCCAATGTAGAGAATTTACTGTCCCAAGCTTCGGGGGTTTGTACAGCTGTTTTCAGAGATACTTCTAGGGACTTCTTCCAAGGTGCTATGATAAGGGTCGAGGTGTTTCTTCTCCACAGGCACAACAAGGTCCACCAGGCCAGCGCTCCTCCTTGCCTCAGGATCGCCCGTCAGAACTGTGACCCAGATCCAAGCATGGGCAAAGCAAGAGATTCCTGCCTCAACACTGGCAAAGAGATCCTTTCAATCCCCCTCTGATCAGCCACTCGGTTCCCCCTCAGTCTGTGGGCCGGAAGCTCAGGAGGCAGCCACTGCCCTTGGGGTGGCTGAGACCTAGCTTCTTCTCTCACTGCAGTCACAGACTTTTCCCATTGACTTTCTAAATTGTCTTTGGTGTTTGTGGGTTGAGAAGTCTGCAAACCAACACAGCTGCCCCTGATTCAGTCCTCTGACGCCTGCTCCAGGGTCGCTGTGGCAACCCTGGAGCACATGAAACTATGCTCCTCTCCCTGCCTGGTGCAATATACCTTTCCTATCAGCCATCCAGGTTGTCTTGGGCTGGAAATTTGTTTTACTCTGTTTTTTTTTATGGGTTCTGCTGCTTTGGAATTTGTTTAGAGCCATTTTTTATAGGTATTTGGAGGGATTTGAGGGAGAGCTCAGGCAAGTCACTGCTTTCCCTCTGCCATCTTGGCTCTGCCCCCCCCATTGTTTTTCCCTCTCTTTTTCAAACCATCCTTCATACCTCTGTCCGACTAAGCAGAGGTAATGAGGTTTAATGGAAAGAACATGGCACTTGTAGTCAGGAGTCTTGAGTTTAAATCCAAGCTCTGGAATTTACTAGTGATGTGCTTGTGACAAATGGCTTAATCTTTATGAAACTCAGTTTTTTCATCAGGAAAACTGGAATAATTGTAGTCATGGGATCTATATGACAGGGTTAGTGTGAGGAAAACACTTTGCAGATCTGAAAAAGTGCCTTATAAATGTGCATTATTATTATGCACATGCCACTCGTGTTCAAAAACTTCACTGTCTTCCTATTGCCTTGGAGATAAAGTTCAAAAACCCTTTGAGATACTTTACATCCTAATTTGCTCTCTACCCCAGCCGTCTTTTTTCCATCCCCCTGTTACTGCATGCCTTGAACCCACAGACCTCTGGAGAGCTTGCCCTGGAGGACTCACTCTACTCAGCTTTGGAACTCCTGCCCTGGGCAGGAGCTGTCCTGATAATGACCTATTAGACTATGTTTTACATATGATCCAGCTGTCCACTCTGGCTGTCTTCTTGATGTCTGTCCTACCTGCATCTTCTTCCTCTTGCCTCACCCCCTCCTCCTCCATTTTTCACTTCTTGCTCTGGAAATGGTAATCAAATCAATCAAATCAGTACTACCAGGACTTCAAGAAAGAACATCTCAATTCTCTTCACTCACCATCTCTGTGACTTACCAGACTAAAACATCTTTCCCTGGACATTATATTCCTCTGTATTGTCTCTTCCTATTAGAATATAAACTTCTTGAAGGCAAAGACTCTTACCTCTCTAAGTAAATGATTCTGTACTGAATCCTCCATGCTTAGCACAGTGCTTGGTATATAGTAAGTATTAAATAAATGCTTTTCATTCATCCATTTCATTCATCCCTTTGCCTGTTATAAAAAAGCCCTTCACAATCTGGTGCCATCCAACCGTTCTAGTCTTATTTTATTTTGCTTACCTTTACACTCTAGTCAAACTGGACTACTCTGTTTTCTAAATAGGTTTCTTCCTTCATTCCTTTCTTCCTTTGTAAAAATAAGATTTATGGTTTTTACCTTTATATCACAGCCATTTCTGGGTCTTTCCTGCCCCTCCCCCATGCCCACCCAAACTAAGCTTTCCTTTGTAATAAAGAAAAAAGTTAAGCAAAGCAGTGACCAATTTGATAATGTGTGCAATATCATGGTCCTGCAGTCCTCCATCTCACTGCTAAGAGAAGAGAAATATTTCATTTACTGTTTTCAAGGACCTAGACATAACAATAGTCATTTATAGTTTGGCTTCATTTTAATTTTTTTCATTAATATCCTTTTAGTCACTGCAAACTATTTCCCTAGTTCTTACTTCACTCTGTGTCAGTTCAATGAAGTCTTCCTTTAAATTCCTCATATTTATTATTTCTAACTACACAATAATATTCCATTATTTTTATTGGCAACAGTTTATTCAACCATCTCCTGGCTGATGAGTATCCACTTTGTTTCTAGCTCTTTGTTGCTATCAAAAAGTACTGCTATGCCCTTCACTTTCCTGTCTATACTTGCACTCATGCTGTTTCCTGTGCCAGAAATTTTAAAATCTCTTTTCAGTTGTTGAATTCCTACCCATTTTTGACAGTCCAATTCAAATGCTACATCTTCCATGAAGGCTTCCTTGGTCTCCTCCATTTGGTAATCACCTTTTCCACCTTGAATCTCACAAAGCATTTTTTTTTTTTTGCTCTAAAGTACTTATGACGTCAGCTCTTTGAGGGCACAGACTCTAGTCTTACCTAAATTTTGTATATTGGCCTAGTACAATTCTTTGCAGACAGTAGGTAATTACTAATTGTTTGCTAACTCATAACTCATTGTAATTTAAGGTAATTATATGCAGTCTTGGTTTTGGGATACTTCAGATTTGTCTCTACTTTTCTCAAGGGGCATCACAATATTCTCAAAGTAGTCTCTGAACAAAAATACTTTCCTATTATCAATTTGAAATTTTAAAAAAAATGTTCTTTTGGGAAAGGTGAGGAAATAGAATAAGTTAAAACTAAGCACAGTAGGATGCTGCAGTTCTGCAGAAGTTGGAAATCATAGCTAAGATGGAGAAAACAGAATGGACCACATGTGTTGAAGCTCCAAGGTTCCCTTTTAAACTTGTTCAGGCCCAATCACAAAGAGAAGAGTAGAATAAATCCCTGATGATTTGTAAACAGTTTTTCCAGTTTGTATTATGCATGAAGCTAAATGGAGTAGGCTTGTTATCTAGAGCTTTCCACAGGGCTAATTAGGCTTGCTCTTACAGAGGGGAAAGATGCCAAATCTTGAACATGTTGTAATGAAATTTGCCTTATTCTTCGACAGGTCTGAATTAATTATAATTTAGCATCTTTTTATTTCCTGGTCTGGAAATTTTATTTGTGTAATTTTATTGGTGTGGAAACTTTCTCCATTGATTCAGATGGGACCATACATCTGAAACTTACAGTCTAATCCTCTTCTCTTGACTCAAGTTGTCATCCCCTTCCCCCCTTGTTCAGGCCCTCATCACCTGTCACTTGGACTATTCAAATAGCCTCTTAATTGGTCTCTCTGCTTCAAGTCTCTCCCAATATCAATCAATCCTCTGCACAGCAGCCAAGTGATTTTCTTAAAGTGAGGGTGAGACCATGTTACTCCCTACTAAAAAATCAAAACAAATCTCCAATAGCTCTAAATTACCTCTAGGATCAAGTATAAATTTCTCTGCTATTTAAAGCCCTCCACAGTCTGGTCCTAATGGCCCAATTTGCTTTTCCTGTTCAGCCTTATTATTACACATTACATTAGTATTCTTCACAGACATTATGGTCCTAGCCTTCTCACTATTCCTCATGCAATGCCCTTCATCTCTTCTTTTCCTCTGTTTGTACTGATTGTCCCCTATTCCTGGAATGTAGTCATCCTCACTACTTTTTAGACTCATCACTCAAGAAACATCTTTGAGTGAATCTTTTCCTGATCCCCCCCTCCCCATCCCCAAGCCCCAGCTAGTAATAGTCTACCTCTAAAATTACCTGGTATCTTATTTTTTTCAAACCTGTATATGTACATGTTGTCTTCTCCAGCTAGATTATAAGTTTCTAAAGGACAGAGATTGTTTCACTTTTATCTTTATGTCTCCAGAGTCTGGCACAGTGCCTGGAACACACTAGATACATAATAAATGCTTACTGCTTGGTTGACTAATAATTAGCATTTATATAGTTCCATCTAGGTTTTCAAAGTGCTTTGCAAATATTATCTCATTTGATCCTCACAACCTTGAGAGATGCTATTACGAGAGATGCTTGAGAGGTGCTGTTATTATCCCCATCTAACCAATGAAGAAACCGAGGCAAACAGAGGTGAAATGATTTGCCCAAGGTTGTATGCTCTCTGAGGCCAGATTTGAACTTAGATGTTCCTGATTCCAAGTCCAAGGCTTTGTCCACTGCAGCGCCTAACTACATTTCATTTGACCTTGGCACATACATGGCTGACTCCTAGTTGGAGGATAGCCTTTAAGATTTTATTTTTCTCTACCAAATTAAATGCCTTTTCATAATCGACAAATAACGACTAGAGTCATTCTTTTTGTTCTCAGTAGCTCTCATTGCCAACAATTTTTTTGACTATACAAATTTCATAAAAGCCACCAACTAAGGCAGAGAAATACTATGTTCTATATCAGCAGAGGAAATATCTATATGAATGAAATAATTGCTTCTTGAAGTGTTGAAATACTCTAGGTGTAGATACCTGCCATCAGATCCCTTCTTGAGAACAGGTTCTAATATAAGGGTGTAGGCACGGGTGTACTGGTAAATGTTAAACAACCAGCTCTCAAAAAAATGTTCATACAATGTACTTTTAAGTTTAATCTGCATTATTAAGATGTTTCTCCATCATTTTCTTAATTCTAGACAATCAACAGAGCAATAAAGCATTTCTTTTTTTAATTAATTAATTTTTAGTTTTCAACATTTATTTCCACAAGATTTAGAGTTCCACATTTTTTTCATCTTGCCCCTCCCCCACCCCAAGATGGCATGCATTCTGAATACCTCTTCCCTAATCTGCCCTCCCTTCTATCACCTTCCATTTCTCTTATTCCCCCCCCCCCCGTTTCTATTTTCTTGTAGGGAAGGATAGATTTCTATACCCTATTGCCCATATATCTTATTTCTCAGTTGCATGTAAAAACAATTTTTAACATTTGTTTTTAAAGCTTTGAATTCCGAATTCTCTCCCTTTCTCCCTCCCCACCCACCCTCATTGAGATGGCAAGCAACTCGATACAGGTTATGCATGTGTAGTCATGCAAAACACTTCCATAGTAGTCATGTTGTGAAAAACTAACTATATTTCCCTTCATCCTATCCCACCCCCTGTTCATTCTATTCTCTCTTTTGACCTTGTCCCTCCTCAGGGGTGTTTTAAAACAAGCATTTCTGAGGTATGAATACTCCTACTGAAAATTTAACAATTGGCTCTCACAAGCTGGTTTGAGCTAGCTCCAGCACACCCCTGGGTGGGGAAGAGGGCCCAAATAAAAGTGAGGAGAGAAAATGATGAAGTAAGCTTTCGATTGTTATTCCTTCCTGCCCCTCTCCCTTCCCACCCCCCCCCTTGCCAGCTCCAAATTTAGGTTCTTCTCCAGGAAAGATGCTTTGCCTGCCATATGATGAAGGAAATCATCATATTTTTATGGGAAAAAAAAATCAACCTGTGTCGTAATTTTTTTTCAGGTTTTCAAACTCAGGAAATTTCAGCCCATAAGCCTTTTTTATTTATTTGATTTTAAGAAATGTGGAAACTGCAATACTTAAAAAAAATATATATAATACTGTCTCATACAGAAAATCTTATTCCACCCTCTCCAATCGTGTTCTCCTGTTGTACAGCAGTCAATTTTTTTTTTTAATGCACAAGAGACACGAAAACTGCTCAATAGATTTACTCAAACTTGCTCAGGAAGAAAAAGGCACAGATTTAAAAAGATGCTGATGATTTTTCTGAATGTAGCCACTGAAGTCTTGACTTGGCAAATGAAGAGACACTTAGGAATGAAAAAAGCCAAGAAGAAACAAACAACTGTGTCAACTCTTCTGTGTTACCTGCCTTCATTAACAAGAATTTTTAAATTAAATTGTATAAACATATAATATAAAGTCTGAGGTTCAAGAAACTTCTCCCCCCTCCATATTTCCATTATGTACAAATCTTTGTACATACTTTTAATGTTCTTATATATTTACTACATACTCTAAACAAAATCAAGCTAGGTCCCTGACCCCTTTCAAGGATTTGGCCCTGAGAAATTGTAGTGCACTAAGGTAGTCCAACATATCCTCTTATTTTCTGCCAGAGGAGTAGCAGGAAAGTGGGAGTGACCAGTGACTGGTGGAGCACACTCAACCCAATCATATGTAGTCATCCTTTACTGGCTCCATATTGACATCACAATACTGGCTAAAAATGGTTACCGTTCACTGAAGAACTCCTTTCTTCATCTGATGCCACTTTGAGATTTCCTCCTCTATTGTTGCCCTACAAATGTTGGCAGACTTCTGCCCTTTCCTCTGAGGATCGTAAATGGTGGTTCTTTCATCATCTTTAAAGTCATATTTTGAATAGCTATTAGGCTCTGCTGTCCATAGTGACTTCAGCCATAGGAAGTCTATAATCATGAAATATAAGGCTCCATCTACAACACCTTCTAGAATATAAATCTCTCTTCCCCAAGGGAACTTGGTATATTTCTTCAGGTCTTCTTCACTTTATATGGCTTCAGGAAATAACTCATATTTAATTAGTTCTTGATTGATGTTTGCTACTATATCCATCCAATGGCGAATGTGAACTCTGTTCCGTACATTGGAGGGTTATTAAATTTGTGAATGATACAGATGTGATAGAGGCCACTGAATATCTTCTACTCCAAAGTTGGAGTGTTGACCTGCTGCATTGGGCAAAAAGGTATGAGATTTGATTTCTTTTTGGAGGCATACTTACAATTTGATCTAGTACCTGATTTATGTTCAATTTCTGGCACTGAGCAGTCAGATTGGTTTGCAATTGGTGTATTCTTAACTTTCAAGTACTTCAGGACTTGACATCTTGTAGAATGAATAAACATCATCTTAGGACAATCTTTTAGTATTACATCTGTGATTCCACAGTTGGTAATTGTGATTCCAATAAGATTTTTGAATTTCAAGTCAAGAACTGCCTATGATCATCTTTGATAATAGCCTAGCTGATGCTTATGGACATATCAGTTATACTTTTCCACTTCACTACGTGACATGACTTTGATCTGGCAACCTCTGATTCAGATACCAGTGGTCCATGGGAATGTTTGCTCCTGGCTCTCATTGGAGGTCTTTGAGGGTAGTCTTCATTATACTCCATTTCAAAACTCTCAGATTGGGAGCTTCCTGTCCTGTTATCTCCTGTGGCTCCATGGGCGTTCCCATTAGTCCTCTTGTCATTGACTGGACTTGGAGACCTATCAGTTGGGAGAATCCTAAAGAAAAATTCTGATCCTATGCCACAGGGACCTTTTACAACATAGTCTCTACTGGTCAAAGGCTGTTCATCATTAGAACATCTGCTAGTTCTGCTATATGCTTCCTGAAATCTATTGCAGAAAACTGAGTTTTTTCTATCAATAATCCTTGAACTTTCAGTCTTACAAGGAGAGCAGATACATGGCTGGGATGGGTCTGGTGCTGTGGTGCTGGGCTCACCAAAGTTTCCAGTACCAACCCTTACAAAACCATGGCTTTGAGAAGCAGTATTTCATAAGGGGAGGTTGCCCATAGAACCTGGACTTATTGTCACAACTGGGATAAACATCTTTGCTTTTTTTCTTCTTGGGCATGTCCCTGGGTGCTTTCATATCTGCTTGGATCTGTTCGCTTGTGACCTGGCAGCCTTTCTCAAAGCTATTTTCCTTGCTATAGATGATTTCAAATGGCCCATTTGATGAGAGGAGTTACATTTCTTTAGAAATGGCTTCTTGCCTTTTTCACTCACTGGGAATTGCCTGTATTCTACTGGCTTTCTAATTTTGTCTTTTTTGTTAAAGTAGTTCTGAGAATTATTCTTAGCAATGCAGGTTCTGGGGACTCCCATACTCTCTTTCTCATCTTTGCTGTTTGAATCAGGAAGGGTAATTGGTGGTGCTTTTGAAGCATGCCAAAGACTACTGAGTCCTGTTTGCTTTTCATCAACCTCTATGAATTGATGGATTGATAGGTTTCCCACAAATTTCATGGAACAAACAGCCTGGCTGTGAACTGGGCCTTCGTTTCTACTCTATCTTTGTGAAGCATTTCTTACATTTCATTCAATGCCTCAACTGCAGTCTACTGATCTTTGGCCTGTCCATCCTGGTAGTCTTGTTCTCCTCATTCTGATTATTGACCTTCTGGGAATTATTATTGGGCACATTGGGGTTGATGTTTTGATGATGGTCATTTTCATTATTGGAATTCTTATTGCTCACAAGGGCTGATGAAATGTCACTCCCTATACCTGCACTCCGACCAACAAGTCCACAAACCTTGGATGGTTCTCAAAACCTCTAGTCTAAAGAGATAAATTCCAGGATTGGCAACAATTCAACGAACTGATAGAAAGTTTCAAGTGTTACTGCATAATGTCTCACCAAGGCAAGGTCAATAAACTTGAATGGTCTGGGATCCAAATATCTGGGTTATGCAAATGAAGGCAATTGTAAATAAGCAGGTATTTGATATAGGAAAAAAAAAAACCCTCATTGACAGCCTTTGTCCTGTTAACTGTGAGAATGCCAGGATTTTCTACAACATCAGCTAGGCCTTCACCAATTCATCACCCCTCATTTTTCACTGCAGTAAAAACTCATCTACATATCCTAAGTGGAGGGTTTCAAACTGTGGGAACTCCAATTCTGCCATCTTTAGGGCAGAAAAGATGCCATTTTTGGTTGGAGAAGGCTGTATTCTTACTTCATGTAATCTTCGAGCAGCAGTGTTGATGAGGTAGCCAAGATTTACTTCCAGAACAGCTCCAAAACAATAGCATACAAATTTAAAAAACAACCTGATCACCAACTGTATCCAACTATGCGTTGGATGAGACTTTTAAGGAAAGGAACTTGAACCAATTCTAATTGTTCCAGGTTTCAAGCAGAAGCTAATACTGTTAACAATGGCACATACTTCAAAAAGTTTGTAGACCCTCTACCATTCCTCATGACCAAAGTGCATATGCTGATGTAGAGAAATCTTTAAAAGACTGGGACCTGGTAAATCTCACCCACTTCAAATACAAGTGCCTAAGCATTGGGATACAAGGAATTTCAGGAACATTCATCCATACTAGATGTAAGATTTGAATTTTGGCTCTTATGAGAATTTTCAGTTTGTTTTCAGAAGGGATGGGAAAAACTTCATTATGATTATGAAACTTCCCCAAAATATGAACTTGAGGCCTATACATCCAGATGGCTTCCACTAACTCCAAATGTAGTCTCATGCCCAGTAAGTGAGCAAGCCTGCAAAGCTTCTAGCACATCAGGAATGCTAAAGACTTCATGGCTATGGACCATTGCCTCTCAAGGTAAATGACATAGAACTGCTTGATGCCTGGCATCTTCTTGAGTGTTAGAAAACTGGAATCAGTAAAGCCAGTTGGCATATATTCCCACAAGTGGCCTGCACAGGGATCTGTGATTTTCACTACTCTCAGATGCGGGGTCATTGCCTCCTTCAGCTTCTGGAAGAGGCATTCCATACATGATATCCTCCAGAGTCAGATACCTAAAGATGTGGTAGAGTACTTCATGTGAAAACTGGTTCATGTAATCTTTTGTTTCATCTGATTTTGCCACCTCAGGGCTTTCCTTCCTTGGGAGACATATTTTCACAGTTTTCCTTCATGGGCTCATCCTTGTGATGATTCCAGGAAAAAATGACCAATTGCAACTTGGTTGGTTATTTGAGTTCAAAATTGCAGTCACCTAGAGGCCAAGGCTGTGGTGAAAGCACCCCGGAGGACCATGTTCTGGCTGTTTGGCTGCAGGGAGACACTAGGACAACAATAACCACAAAGATTCTGCATGAAGTCTCTACGCAGAGAGAAGGACTTCCAGAACAGGTGATGGGAGTTAAACCTTGTGACATGCATTTCTTACATCTGGGCCTCACTACTATTATGTTCTAAGTTTAAGCCAACTCCTCCCATGGATGCTGTGTGTACTTGCAGGAAGGAGTGAAACAGGTTCCTAGAAGAAGGTTTTGTATTAATTGTCTTTACCATGAAATTTGAGAGTAGTAGTAGCTGCCTTTTGGGGACCCAACCTGTCAATTTGAACAGAACTTGGGAAATGCTGCTATTATTTCTTTTCTCCTCCTCCTCCTCTTCCTTCATTATTTCTTTTTAAAGCTGAGACAATTTACTTTTGTCCTGTGTGGTTTTTGTTTTTGTTTTTGTTTTTTTTTGATTTCTTGAAGTGTAGCTCTGAAAAAAAGGCTTAAAAAAGCCCATTGTATTTTAAATGGAGCTACTTGATTACCCTTTAAACTCAAATCATTCTGACTTTCCTTGAATGGCCAATAATAGGCCCAGACCAAGCCTCTGTGGCTCATTGTTTAGATTTTGTTGGTTTAGAATGAATGTAAATAGAAATTGTTTTCTGTTAAGGCTAGAAACTCTGAGGGTCTTGATATCTTTAGGATGGTAAATTGGGCCACCTTTTGTTTCAGTTCTTACCTAGCCCTTATTCATTGAATGGGTATGACCTCAGACAAACTGAGACCTGGGAAAGACCTTAATTTAGAAAGGCCAAGGTCACCCACTGCACTGGGGCCATCATCAATTGTCTTGACTTTCATCTTGCTATCAGAATCTAATGACTCTGGAAGACAGAGCAAGGCTGATGACTATGTTCAGCTCTGCCTCACTCCAATTCATGAAATCACCCTCCTGATGTCATTGGTCCTCTTTGAGAATGAAGGACAAACAACAACAGTGATAGAGGAAACATGGACTCAGAAGAGGTGCAGTTGCCATGGCTGGACCCAGGCTGGAGCCTCAGAAAACTTAGCTGGTGCTTCCATGGTTATAATTTTTAGCATCATGGCAATGCATTTTAATGAATTTTCTTAGAGAACATAAACCATGATAATGAAGGTTACTATTATTGGACCCTGGGGAATACTACGGAAATTTTATTGTACAAAGGTAGCTAGCTACTTGATTAAGTCTTCCCAGGCTCCTTTATAGCTAAATAATGGACCAGATATTTTGTTTATTTGTTTTACAGGGCTGAGATGCTATTGTCACCCCCAGATAAAAAAGACAGAGTTTGTTCTAAGAAAGAGAAAAACGGATTAGGGTGTATGTGTCACGTTTTGATTTCTCTCAAGCTGGTTTGACATGCATTGTATGAGAGTTCAGTCCTTAAGGGTGCCAGTTCAGAACTGGCTCAATTTGGCATTTAGGGGTACAAGGTTACATGCCCTTCGAAGAGTAGGTGTTCCCAAGGGGTGCCAATCAACTCTGATTGGTCAAGTCCCTGGGAGGGACTATATTAAAATGAGATCTTGAGTGCATGACTTAGGTCACTTAATCTTAGTCAAAAGAGGCTGATATCATCCAGTCATCCAGACAGAGGAAATATCACCCCCAGTTTTGGGCTATCTAGGCAGAAGAATCTGTCTCCACCCAAACCTGAGCAGATAAAATCAACCCAGGCCTGGGTTGGAGTTTGACCAAGATAAGACTCAATGCAATCTTACTATCAGTAATATCCTTCTGAAGAACTTTTCAGAAGGGGGATGGCTGGGGGGAAGCTCTGAGAATCATTTTTCACACTATACATCTTACAAACTGGGAAAGCTTACAAAAAAACAGTCTTCTCAAAACACATCTCCTTTTGTCCCCTTGGATCTTGCCAGCTTTGATGCAGGCAGAAGTTGGACTCCCCCCAGTTAGAGCCCAGTCTGTGTTTATGCAACCTTCTTTAAACGCTTTCAAAAATGGAAAGAATTCCCTGAGAACCATTAATCAAAGTTGTGTCATGCCTAGCTACAGAACTGCAAGAACTGGGCTCTTGGTTGTCATGGGCTGCCCTAGTTTGGTGATCTTTCTATTGGTTCATAGCTCAGTTCTCTAGAAGGCATTGAAATCTGTTGCTGAGATTTTGATGGGAATTTTTTTCTAATTAGGTTGGCTATATTTGGTATATACTTCTCCAGGTGGAATAAGATAAACAAAAAACTATCTCATTTGATTATTTTACCTGGTAAATTTTACCTTACCTTGTTCTAGACAAGACCTTATGGCAATTCGTTTTCACTTCATGCTCCTAACTGAACCAGTCAGTATTTGTGGAATTCTTAAGGCCACATATCTATGTTGATTTTTGTATTTGGAACAGTGCTGGGTATTTTTTTTTGGGGGGGGCAATTCTAACTGGTATTCCAGAACAGGGAAATGTGAAACATGTGACATATATTAGAATGTAACTTTTAAGATTTCTTTTTCTTTTCTTTCTTCTTTCCTTCTTTCTTTTCTTCCTTCCTTTCTTTCTTTCTGCCCTGGTTGTTTCTAAAAATCAATATTTAGACAAACATGTAGATACTTAGATCTAAATATCTTCTAGCTAAAGCAATCACTTTTTTCTTTTTAATAAACAAGTATTTATTTTCTATCTCTCCTAACTACTCCCCATTTAAAATGTAAAAAAAGAGGAAAACCCTTGTAACAAATACGCACAACCTAGCAAAATAAATTCCTCTGTTGTCCATTTCCAAAAATGTACTTTCATTCTGCACCCTTTCCATCAGGAGGTGAGTAGCGTAGTTCATTATCTGCCCCATGGAATCCTGGTTGGTCACTACATGGTTTAGAATTCTTCAGTCTTCCAAAGTTGTTTGTATTTACAATACTTTTTATTGTATGGATTGTTCTTTTCTTCTTGCTTACTTTACTTGGCATCAATTCATAATTCTTCCCAGGTTTTTATGAACCCACTCCTTTCATCTTTTCTTATGACATCATAGTATTCCATTACATTCACATGCCATAATTTGTTCAACCATTCCCTAATTGATAGGCATCCTGTTAGTTTCCAAGTCTTTACCACCACAAAAAGAACTAAAAAAGTAGTTTTCAGTCTCTGAACTCTGTAGCATCAGAAAGTTGGTTGTGAAAGGTCTGAAAATCCATATATGCACCAAGCACTGGCATTTTGTAGGCTGAATAAATATATCTCAAACATATGGCTTACTTTTAAGAAATGTACATAGATGATATTGGAGTTAATAAACATAAATTCATTTAAAATATTACTAAGTTCTTAGTAGTTTTTTGTTACATATTTTCTCAATCAATGGATGCAAATAGTATAACTATTATCCTGTGTGGGTCTATAAAATTTTTTTTATATTAAAAAAGGATCCTAATACTAAGAAAAGTTAGGAACTGCTATTCTAAAATTATACTAATTGTTGAATCTCAAAGCAAATGCCAAAGTAGATGCCATAATGAAATTGGGTCTGAGGTCCTTTTCTATGAAATTTATCCTAAAACACTCCCTATTCTTATATTTAGAGATATGTCATATGGAGTTTTCATATCTGGAGATATCTCAGTTGTCATATCTGGAGATAACAGAACTCAGCTCTGTTTGAAATCACACTACAATTGTCAACAGTCACAAAGGCCTCGAGGAAGCAATGCAGCCATGTTCTTAGAAACCTCAGGATTGTTTAGGTGGATATCCATGCATGTGCTAGACAGGACCATATGTGGGAAATTCCACTTGTGGTCAGGGGTAAGTCATTTTACTTAGAGTATAAATTACAAGCCCCAGCAGATTATTATTGATGCTGAGTGAAGTTGGCCAATGGATCTTTGCGTAGATAAAACATAGAAGATAACAATTAGTTTCTGTACAGTAGCAGAAATTGGGTTGATATGAGGAAATCATTTTTTAAGCCATAATGTGCTATAGAAATATGATTTATTTTTAATTTTTAGCTCCTTCCAAAAGCTTTCTTTTGTCTATCTACACTGTCTTTCCATTATTATTCAGTTACTTCTTTAAGTAATAGAAGACTGACTGTCCTTTTTGAGACAGGGATGAGTCCCCTGGAAAGACCTCACATGGGGATGGTTTGTCTTATTGGACATGAATATACAGAAATATGGGAACTAACTTTCTGTTAATCCTCGACTTTGAAAGGGGGAGGATGATAAAAGGAAGAAATATGAAACAAAAGAATTGGATTTCAAAATAAAATGGGAAATCAGAGTCTGCCCTTTACTCCCACAGACTACTCTTTTTACCTGGGGGAAAGAATAGCTATTTTCATTGCCTAGCCCTCAGTCCACCACAGTGTGGCATAATAAATAGAGGGCCCACCTTGGGGCAAGGAAGAGATGAGCTCAAGTCCTAACTGATGAATATCAGTTGTGATAACATGGGTAATCTACTTAACTTCTGAGGAAACTCTCGGAAGTTTAAGATACAGATGAATAGTTGATCTGTACTGGTGGAGGGAGTTTCCATGCTGGTAATGACCTAACCTGATGATCGTTTAGTTTGTTGTTTGTCCTTCATTCTCAAAGAGGACCATGACATCAGGAAGGTGATGTCATGACTTGCAAGTGAATTGGATTTAAGTGAAGGAGGGCTGTGTAAAAGCACCAGTCTCACTTTCTCCTCCGGAGTCATCTGAGTCCAGTGGCAAGATACAGATCAGAATGACTGGTGATGGTCCCAGATACAGTAGGAGACCTTGGCCTTTCTAAGCTAAGTTCTTTTCCAGGTCTCAGTTTGTCTGAGGCAATACCCATTTAGTGATTAAGTCTAGGTAAGAAATGAGGCAAAGAATGGCCTCTTTTACCTAGTTAAACACACACACACACACACACACACACACACACACACACACACACACCCCACAAAATGAAATAAATCATAATCAATCTGGGAGGGGAAGGCTGCAGGGTTTCTGGCCAAAACAGAGACAATTGCTATTTACGCTGACTTTGAGCCATCAGAGCCCTTCTTTCCTTCCCTCCTTCCTTATTGCACTCCTTCTCTCCCTCTCTCCTCTCCCTCTGTCCACATAAGGAATCATACCCTTACCTGTGAGTGCTCTGCCCAAAGGAATATAAATTTTGATCCCTGAAACCACACAAGATATCTTGGGATTTCAAGATTTCTTTTTTAAGGACTATGCCTTAAATCCAAATCACTCTAGCTCTCATTGATGGACCAACAATAGGTCCCAGCCTAAGCCTTACTTAGCACTCTGATGAAATCACAGGTCTAGACCCCTTCCTCCCAAAACAAAAGTATTCTGGGCATGATAGGAAACTTCCAGCTATACCACATATATTAGAATAATGAGGCTGGTTTTGGGAAGAAGAGTACATGCAGGCTTGTAGTGGTGATTTCTCTGGAGTCTCTGTTAACTTGTTACTGTCTCTTCATCAAATCTTAATGGAAAATAAAGGTAAGAAGACTTCTGGTGGCAGCCAGTTCAGAAACACGCAACTAATTGATAGGAATGTGGCTCAAAGACCAAGCTAACTCTGACAAGAAGAGATAATAATAGCTAGCATTTTTATAGCACTTTAAAGCTTGCAAAGCACTTTACAAATACATCATTTTATCCTCGCAACAACCCTGGGAGATAGCTGCTATTATTATCTTTATTTTATAGATGAAGAAACAGAGGCAACAGAGAGGTTTAATGACTTGCCCAGGTTTGTCTGAAGCTGTATTTGAACTTGTGTTTTCCTGACTTAAGTCCAACACTCAATCCACTGTGCGACCCAGCTGCTTGCATTTCCCATATTTTGAGTGTAAGCCAAGGGTCAGCAACTTTTCTAGACTTTTTTTTTCTAGACTTTTCTAGTGCCATCAGTGGGACTAAATAAAGACCCATCTTTGGGTCATGCCAGTGCCAGGGCCCATCTGTCTTGACTTTCAGCATCTGCCTGGTCTGGAATATTCTCCCTATTCCTTTCCATTTGTCCAAAGCTTACCTGTCCTTCAAGGCCCTGCTCAGGTTCCTCTTGCATGCATCTTTTCCCTATTATTTCTCATTTCTGAATTCATCTCATTTAGTGTACATACCACCTATTTGACAATTAACCTTCCACTCTTTCCCCTTATATAACATCCCTACATTTAGGATGAGAAGAAGCCAGGTATATTTTATGAGGTCAAGATTAGAAAAGTTTGGTTGATAAGGCATCTCAGTTTTTAGCTGCAGGGGTGAGAAATCAATTGAGTTAAAGGAAGTATTATGACTCCCCTATATGCTGACCTTTACCATTTACAAAGTGATTTGCTCACAAAAAACCTGTGAAGCAGAAAGTCAAAGTATTTTTATCCCTATTTTATACAGAAGAGCAAACTAAGGCTCAGGGAAATTAAAACTGAACCCCAGGTTCAATTGAATAGAAACAGGATATTTTATAAGATAGAGAAGTGTGATTTAAGAGAACTTTAAATTGCTTTGCTGGGGTTAGTATGTGCTGTGTCCCCTTGTTAAATGACAACACTTTGATATGGAAGAATGTTTTCTTAGGGAAGGTTAAAATTGAGTTGTGGAATTCATATCTTTAATTTCTCTTAAATCACACCTGTCTTATAAAATGGGTCTGTGTTCTGCTAACAAACATCTTACCTAGGCATCTTTATTGACCAAATAGGAGGAGTTCATTTTTTTTTACCCCAGTTTTGTTCAGTGGACCTGATACCTTGGTCTACTGGCCAGATGAAACAATTCTGATTTTTGGTACCAGATGTATCATAACTTAGGTTCGTGTTCTGCAGGTGTTCTCCCAGCTGGGAAGTTTGGAACCTTGCCACAGTTTTGAGATAATGATTTGGTATAGAAATGTGAGAGTGTTAAAAATAATTCTACATGTTAACAGTGGGTTTTGTCCCTGGTGGGCTCCATATGCATGACACATGACCAGTCCAGCAGCTGTTCTATATTTTAACAGGATAGTTATAAAGTTAGAGACATGCATGGCTATTCAAAACATAAGCAGTTGCTTGGAATCATGGAAACATGATTCAACAATAAATTTGATTTTTGAAGTTTCCAAAGAAAATAATCTCATCATCCTATGTTCAGGTGGTCTTGGGGTATTGAATGAACTTTCTATGTATTCAGTTTGCTGAAACATTTACCACCTAGAGGCAGTGTAGAAGAGAAGTTAGCACCATTAGCTTTTTTCTTTTTCTACAGTTTTCATTTAACACATTGTGAGGGAAGTAACAGATAGTTGGGATTCTGCAATAGAATATTACCCTATTCCTGGCTGCTCAGTCAAAGGATTTATGCAGTGGCAGACTTTAAAGGTTACATCATGTACTTTAAGATACTTTACACTATTAGTGGACAGTATGTGTGTGTGTATACACATACATATATACATATACAGTATGATAATGTGAGATGAGGTGCTAATACAAAAATATATATTTTAGTAAATGTTCTCATAACTCACATTATCATAACTCTCTTTTTTTCTCTGGAATGGACCATAAGGGTGTCATTATCTATATTTATAGATGGAATAGTTCAAGATCCAGAGAAAATCTTGGCCAAGGTCATGGAGATGGTGGTACAGTGAGGACTAGTACTCCTATACTTCCAACGTTATCAAACATCAACTGTGAATCACATTGAGCTTATGATCAAGTGAATTGGAATTCTATCTGTTATTTAAGTATATATTGTAATCTTTTACCTTTATACAATTTAGCCATGTTGGTTTTATATGTATCTATATTTATATTTATATGACATATATATGTATATGTGTGTGTGTATAATTCTTTTATGGCTGATGTATCCAATGTCACAGTAGGAGTCATCTTTTCACAGGCCACACTGTTCTCTTCCATGGTTTGGCCCTGTGTATATTGATCCCTCATATTGACTGCAGTGAAAAGGAACTACATAATATAAAAGAAATAGCTATTCAAAGTAAGTCTACTTTTGAGGCATGAAGGCACCATATTGAGAGAACATGGCACCCATCATTATCCACATGAACCATGAGAGTTTAATATGCCTGTAGACCAATCAATTTAACCACCGTACTTTCTTTCATGTAATAATAATGCAGTTGAAATATTCACCCCACCTCACCTCAGTCTACTTTGTTCCTTCAACAAACTATGGTTTCTATCACTGATTTTTCTCTCCACCCATCCTGTGCATCATAGTCCCATGGTTGACAACTACCTGAGTAAGTCAGGGGCTGTCCAGGCCAATTTGCAGTACATTCTACTGGTATGGAAAAAAAGGGGTGTAAAAACTGGGGCTCAACCACCATAGCATCCCTGGGAGGAGGCTTTAAGTATAATAGATCAGATCTGATTATCTTTGGAAACATATACCAATCAATCTTGGAAACTTGTAGGCAAGGTCATAATATAATCACATAATACAGGTGGGGAGCCATTTGGCCCTATTAATTAGGACTATTTTCTTTGGTACAGAGAAATCTTGTATTCACTTCATCCTTACTGTAGGGGGTTCACCTTGGTCCCTAAATCCTAACCCACCCTAATAATCTTGGAAGCAATAAGAAGATGTAGTCAAAGAGAACCATGACTCCCAATAGGCTCCTTCAAGTATCTGGTGGTCTGGAAAGGACTTGTGAGGTGAAGTGAGACAAAGCATAGCATAGGGGGAATGAGGGAGGGAGGTGAAGGGACCATGGGTATTATAGCCAGAAGAGGACTAGAGAAACCCCTAAGGAAGGGCCTGTGGAGAAGAGGAAATGGGGCAATTTAGGGTCCAGGGGAATTATAGAGGACACATGAGCCTAAGGGAAGGAGAGATGAAAACTTCCCTTCTGTGCCCCTCAGTTTCTTTGTGAGTAAAATGAGTGCGTGGTAGATAAGAGGTGTCAAGCACACAGCCTGTGGGCTACATGTGGCTCACATGTGTGAGACCTGAGTGTGACCTGAACTAGATGAAAATGTAATTGGGAAATATTTAACAAATAATATACAATAAACAGATATTATTACATTTTAGAACTGTCAATATGTGGCTTGTAGGGATCCTTGTATATAGTTTAGTTGTTCCTATTTCTATTTGAGTCTGACCTTTCGTTAGATGACCTCCAAAATCCTTTCCATCTGTAATATTGTATGTCCTATGAAGGGTTATGGCCCTGAGAAGAGGAAGAGAGGAAAATATGTATATCTCAGGGTTGGAAAAGGTCTTCCTACTCTACCCTATCAGGTCACAGACTTGAGTTCTGCTTTTGACTCCATCTTGACTCAATTCAGGAGCTGCTTCAGTTTCCTTTCTATTCATTTATGGGTCTAGTCCAAATTTTGTCTTGTGAGAAACATTTATTCAATTGTGGGAATTAGGAGAAAACCTTATTGCATTGTTTGAACCTAGCTCTTCATGACTGGGAAACTGGACCATCTCTTCCTGTTGTTTAGACACTCTTAACAAAGAACCTCGGCTATGCTGATCAGAAACTCAGTCAGCTCCAAAGAGTGATGCAAGGAATTTTCTCACAATTGTCTATCTCAAGCAACCCACGTGTCTTATCTGAAAACTAAACAATTACTGTTTCCATGTTCCTTTGTTCACTGACACTTGGGGGGAGATGGGATACCTCTTTTTTTGAATTACACCTGTTCACTCTCCCCCTCCCAACTTGGAAAGTCCCTAATCTTTTATCCAATTAGAAATCAGATTACCTAATGTCATATTATTTCCTTTTTTTATTAATTATTTTTAATGTATAAAAATCTGTCTCCCCCTCTATTCGGGGTCCATCCCAAAACTAAGGAAGTGGCCTGGTCCAATTTGTTAGGTAATTAGCATGCATTGCTTAATAAATTGATATTTTTGGAAGATCAAATCTTTGTTTCCTTAGTTATTTCATCTTTCACTCACCACACTTTCTATAGGGAAAGGTAGCGTCTGGGCTCACAATGATGCTGATATAGCACAACAAAGAGCAGTCATGGCTGTGATATCACCATAATAAAAGAATGGTGCCTTGGGTGAAGAAGTTTTATGAGATAAACCAACCTTTTTGCCAATACCCATTGCTCAGTCAAGGGAATTTCCTTGTTCAACCTTGTGGTAACTAACCCAGGTTTTGACTTTTATTGTAAACTCCTACTTCTTACTCATTTGGATTTTGTTGACAGGTAAGACTATTAACTTTGCATTGACTGGTACAATATTGGCTTTTCTTTTTTTTTTTTTTTTGTTTTCCGTATATCAAGACCTGAACCATGTCCTTATTCCTCAGGAGGTTACTTTTCCTTGAGTAAATCCTATTAATTGATCTTAACTACCAGAATGTTGTAGTCCACCTCCCATAAGGGGCACAGATTTGGAATAATCTTCTCATTTGTTTCCAGAAACCAAAATTGTATAGGCTGTCAGAATCTCACATAAGCCAGAGACTAGATGATCCACTATAAGAATTACATTTATTTTTATAAAAAATATATTTGTACATCAAAGTAAAAACTGTTACATTTGAGACAAAGAAGAGGACACTAAAGCTTTTTCACAGATATAAATGGAAAGGTAATTTGATTTTGTTCACTTGAATGTCAGTTCCCAGCCCCTCCCTAATCTGGACATAAGGAATAAAATCTTAAGTCTTATACATCAGACCAGACCTGCTTTTTTTTTTCCATCTTTGTGCATATGTCATGTACTAATTAAAAGCTATGTTTATAAGGCAGCAAACTTTGGAATTTAAATTCTAACCAGGAAGGCAAACCCCTTCAGCAAAAGAATTCTGAAAAATTGTGTTTTATCTTCATTTTGTTTCATGTCACATGGTACTCTAATGTCACAAGAAACTCTCCTGTTCCTTGGGACTCTTCAGATCAGTGACAACGGGTATGCCATAGAGCTAGAAATAGTCATGATTTTCTTATACAAAGAACACTGAAAATATTTTTCAACACTATAATTTTCTATTAAAAATTTCATGCACTGTTGGACAAAATTTACAGTGCTGGGCACATAGTAGGTGCTTAATAAATGTTTATTGAATGTATTGAATGAAAGAATGAATAATCATAATCCATATTTTTAAAAAAAGAAAATTAGGATGGCCCTTGGAAATGAACATCATCATATTGTAATCAAAGCTTCAATACAATCTCTCCTCTGCCATGTAATAAATAACCACCTCTAAGCCAGATGTAAAAAACAACACAAATATAAGATAGGTCCTCATTTTCTAAAGAAATAGATTTTTATTGACCTTTTCTCCTCCTTACAAGGCAGTTAAAAAAAGAAATACATTTAACCTATTAGATAAATTTTCACTTGTATGTTACTTAATATTAAATTTTTGTTTCCTTTATGTGATTGTCAGTAAAGTTGTATTAAATTGTTTTTTAAACCATTATGAGTGTCATGTATTATCTTTTGCTTTGTCCTATTGTGATAGGAAAAAACAAACCAACCCTGAAATTTCACAGGATAGTATATTCATAGATCTCTTGAACTAGACCTCTTTAGTGGATTAATGTCTAACTCAGAAACAGTAATAAAGGCAAACTTTGAATCTTGACAGTATGTGACAATGCCCATTTATAAACACGGTGCTAATTTTTTTGAATTATAGGTGAGTGTACAGATTACAGATGTAGGCTTACTAGATATGTCTATAAATAAAATATTTAGTACTTTAAGATAACAATATTCTTTGGCTGATTTAAGTGCCTATGGTGGTTTCTGATGAATGACTAAAATGAGTATGGCCCTACTATTATTGTTAGTCTTAACAATGAGCTGGTCCGGAAGGTTCCTATGCTGTTGACTGTCAACATCTCGAGATCTACAACATATTCTCTTGGTCCAGATAGTGACTTCACTAACACGAGCATTGCACTTATGGCACTTGTTTGCTGCAATTAGAAAAAAAAGAGAATAAGAAGACAAGTTTCTCTCAGGCTGCTACTTTTTTCACTAGGAACTATAGCTCTTTTAAGAGCTGTGGGAAAATCTGCAAGAAAGGTATCATCTTCTTCTCACTACCTCACCCTTTTCCAATGTAGCCTGCTATGCTCACCTTGTTCCCTGTTCACCTCCAATCATTATTACCTTCTCACAGGTACCCAGTTTCTGCCTTTCTGATAGTACCTTGTCCTCTAGGCTTCCATCTATGCCTATAGTCTTCCTTTTTTTTTTTTTTAATATAGTCTTCCTTTTAATTGAACCCAACTTTAGCTAAAGATCACTCAGATGAGAAGTGGATCACTTTAAAAATAAACAGAAAAAGTCAAGATGGTATTATTATCATTGTCTCAATGGGATGCTATTGTTGTTTGTCCTTCATTTTCAACAAGACCTTGCATTTTGTGAGTCACACACTAATTGTGTGATCCTGGGCAAACCACTTAGCCCTGTTTGCCTCAGTTTCTGCATCTGTAAAATGAGCTGGAGAAGGAAACGGTAAACTGCTCCAATATCTTTGCCAAGAAAACTCCTAATGGGCTCATGAAGAGTCAGACATGAAAAGTCTCAATGGGATAGGAATACACTGACTCCCTTTTGGTGGAGGGGAGGCATGGACTATGTGAGAAGGATGGTGAAAAAGTTTGAGAACTATTGCTTTGGGAAATATCAGTGATTTATGATTATAAATCATTTAAAAGTATTAAATATACCCTTTAGATAGTGTTCAATGCCATAATATTAGTGTACCTCTTAAAATTTTGTTCCTATAACTAAATAAGTTATGATCTCATATATTTTAAAGATGATAAACAATAAAATTATAGATATGTAATGTACAAATGGTTGTTTCAGCATGTGAGTCTCTAATTGGGTCAGTAAGTTCATAAGTAGGTTCTAAGGTTGGCAAATTCTCAGGCTTTAATGTTTCCCAAGCGTGGGAATTCAGTTAACATCTATAACTACAATAAATATATACAATAAATTTAAATGTTTAATCTTTAGTCATTTGCTAGTATGCCTATGCTAATAAGCATATTAAAAATACTGAACAATCATGTTTATATTAAAGGGAAAGTACCATATCCCTTTATTCTGTATAATATTATGAATTTCTGGAGTTGAACAACTTACAAATCTTTCTGTAGTTCAAAAGACATTTATGGAAAAACCACAACATATCTCTGTTTAAACACTGCTGTGTTTGGTTGAATGAGATTTTACAATGTTTAAGGAAAAGAGCCTGGCCTCTTTAAAAAGTCAGAAACAAACTATTTTCAGATGTTTCTGACAGAGACACACTGTAAAACAGTAGTAAAACCACAAAGCTTATTAAAGAAACTGATATTGTGCAAATGCAAGGTGGATAATTGGAAGGAGGTAGAATGTTCAAGCAAGTTAGGCGATAAATGTTTGTTGAGTGACATTAGCTAAATGGTGACATGAGTGAAAATTATTCCCTTTGGACTGAAAGTAAGGGGTCTCATGGTACAGTGCAAGGGGCAATGGTTTTTGGTGAGGCAATCAGGGTTAAGTGACTTGCCTAGGGTCACACAGCTAGTAAGTGTCAAGTGTCTGAGGCCGGATTTGAACTCAGGTCCTTCTGACTCCAAGGCCAGAGCTCTATTCATTGCACCACCTAGCTGCCCCTAGACTAGGTATTTCTTAACTTTTTTTGTGTCATTGGCAATCTGGTAAAGCCAATGGATAGTCCATTTCAAAATAATATTTTTAAATATATAA
The DNA here is from genome assembly GCF_900497805.2 of Vombatus ursinus. Lineage (NCBI taxonomy): Eukaryota > Metazoa > Chordata > Mammalia > Diprotodontia > Vombatidae > Vombatus > Vombatus ursinus. The sequence continues at coordinate 36,196,492 of NW_020954556.1, read as the reverse complement.
AGTAAGGATTACATAGGAAATAAATTATATTGAAACACAGTTATGAAAATATTGAAAACAAACAAATTCAGGAGCCCGAGATTAAGAACCTTGCACTAGATGGGTGTCATGGAGATCACAGGAATCACCCTGTAGCATTTTGCCTCTCTCTTTCTGTTTATTGTAAGGTAATCCAAAGGGCAAAGAAGACTAGAGAAGTAAGAGTATGAATGCATGCTTAATACCAGTTGACAGAGTGAGAAGATGAAGGTTGATGGAAATGATCTGTAATGACTTTTTACATAAATTTGTGTTGAGGCTTGAAAGAAAAGGAGCGATAGTCAGAGGTGTCTATGTACCACAGAATGCTTTTCTTATACAATGTTCTTTCAGCAAATATTTCTTGAGCACCTATTATGTACAAAACACTGTGTCAGAAATTGTGAGGGACACAAAAAACATTGTCCGTGCCCACAAAGAAAAAATTTAATATTTGATTGTTAATATTTGTGATAATTTTAATCAGAATTTATTTGATAGGAAAATGAAAATTGACAGATATCATGCAATATTGTGAAAAAGCTACCTGGTTGACCTCTGCAGTCACTGTTCATCTGATTGTAGTTACTCAAATTGTAGTCATTGTACTCAAAAGGGAATGTCAAAACTCAGTATATTTCTCATCTCCTCCAGGAAGCTTTCTCTGACTAACTGTAGCAGTTCACACTGTTCTTTCTTTTTTCTTTTTTTCTTTTTTCAATAATAGTATTATCAACACCAGTTGGTTTCGTACAAAACTGTTCTATGCTTGTTTTAGATTTGTTAATTTTGTCTAATGATAACTCTCTGAAGACAGGAATACATTTAATATTTCTTCTTCATCCTGCAATACATCCAGCATGGGGTGGGGCACACAGTAGTTACTAAATAAGAAATTCGTGAATCTCTGATACTTATGGGTTGAACTTTTGCATAAGTAAAAATTCATTGGGAGAAATTTTGCAGCAGTTGTTTTGGTTACTCTTGAATCATGGGATATGAAATAACCATGCTTTTATCACTATTACTATGGAATATCATACTCTTCCCACAGTCATTTTAAAAATTCTTGTTGAATCAAATAAGAAAAAAAAATGGCTAAAATTTAAAATCCCAAAGCTGTCAGTGCTTTATCTCATTCATGGCAAGGAAGATTCATTATTTTCATTTGGGAAAGCATTTGGTTTGTAAATAAGCAAGCTGAATATACTGTATTGATAACAAATAATAAGGAATTTAGTTAACTTTTGAGGAGCGCCCTAAGATGAACTACACTCAACTTTCAAAGAATACATATTTATGTTCATAGAAAAGGACAGATTGAACTGTATCCCATTTTTAACTGCTTGTTAGTTGTCCCAAGATTATTTTCTTCAGGTCTTAAATTATGCTTATTTTAAATTCTAAAGTTAATTTTTCAAAAGAAAGGTTTTGACATGTTTCTATCCAACTGCTGTGCACTATCATGGTAATTTATATGATCCAATATTACTCGCCTAGCATTATCTGAGGAAGAAAAAAATCACCCTAATAAATTTTATGTCTGGCACTTTAGGCTTTAGACATTAAATATTGAGTGAATCTATGCTTCTTTATAGGTAAACAAAGGGAGTAGCAAAGAGCTGTAAGTCAAATTACAGATGGCCATTTTTTTATTTTTAGAAGTCAGTTATAAGAAATTAATCATATCTAACTCATTGGCAAAGAAACACATACACATCACAGAACTGTGTAAACATGTAAACATGTAAAAATGTGCAAACCTTACCACAAACATAGTTTTCCCAGTTTATTTTTCCTTTTCTTAAAATGAAACCTCGACTTTTAAAGTTGATTAAGAATAAACTATTCCTAAAGGTATTTTCGAGAAAGTTTCAACTTCATGAATAAAGTTATTTTAGAATGAAATGGCCCCTACCAACTTGTAACTGCTCTGTGAAGGGCGTTGATCCTATCTTAAAATGTGCCAGATTTAAGACCAAAAACAGACTCACTAAGATTATGTAGGCTGGCACAGGGGGAGACTGGAAACAGTGAGACCAAGTGTACTAGGAGGCTACTGCAGTAATCCAGTTGTGATGTGTTAAGTGCCTGAACTCCAGTGGTGACAGTTGTAAAGAAAGAGTAGATTTGACTAAGAAAGGGCTCAGTGAAAAATGGAGGGGAAGAAGAGAAAATGACTTTAAGGTTTCTAGCTTGTGATGACTGGGAGTATGGTGATAGTACCAGTGCCAAAAATGGTTCATTTGGGAAGGAGAACATTTCTCAACCCATTGAGAGAAAGTGTGTACGTTTGATTGCATGTGAAAAATGAAAAATTTGTGAGATTAACAAAATAATAAACTTTTAAGGGTTATTTTTCTACTTTTGTTTAAGACTGAGTGGAGGTGCCTGACATCCTATCAAGAAATAATACTGCCACCCCTTTCCATAGCTGAGACTTAATGTAAAATACTTACTCGTAAGTAAAACTCTCCATTTTCATTTCCAGATTTAATCCTGAAAGTGTTAATAGTGTTGGCATAAATAGTAGTAGCCCGGATTTGGAAGATATCTGATGGCACAGACCTATCTGATCGGATACTCATATACTTATAGACTATAGAGTGAGGAAGATCTCGGCACACTGCGTTTGATACAGGGCAAATACAACGACTGCAAAACAAAACAAAACAAAATGAAAGCATTCAAAATGGACATATATTCATGAAGCTGCTAACTGTTTTGACTTTCTGAGTTGTGAACAGTGCCATCTTTTGAAAGAGATATGACTTTTCTTACTTCTCTGATGTCAGGACGTAGGGATCTGGGCATGGGTTTCGTGGATAACAGCGGAATCCACCATGGTAATTCCAACACATTTCCTCTTCTCGGCATTCATTTGCTGTCTCACACTCATTTATATCTGGAGATGATGGGTCAGGATAATTTTCGTACAAAAATAAAGGTGTATACACATCAAATACTGATTTTTACAAAGAAAGAACTTTTTACAAAGAATGGAGGTGATTTAATTTTCAAAAATGTTTTATAGAAGCCTTTTGCATCAGTGTCACAGTAATTGCCCATCATTTCCATCATGACAAAGAACAACAATTAAGCAAAAGTGTTAGATATAATAAGTGTACCTGATAACATATACAATAATACGAAAGTCTCATATCTTCATTATTTCTTCTCTGAGACTTTCCTTTTTTTGAGTTCTTTCAAATTCTACTTCCTTTTAGTGAACTTTTCATTTACATTGTTGTAGTCCCCATGTGTATTGTTCTCTTTGTTCTGTTCTCTTCCCATATTTCTCTGAACTACTCAATTCATTGTTTCTTACTGAAAATAGACTATTACCTTATAGTCATATGCCATAATTTTTTTTCCAGCCATCCCCAGATCAATGGGCATAGATACACTGTTTCCAGTTTTTTATAGCACAAGGAGACCTATTTTGAATATTTTGAAATATACTGGAGTTTAGTTTCTGTCTTTGACTTATTTTCCTATAGGGTATATGCCTGGTTGTGGCATTGCTGGATCAAAGGGTATGGACAATGTAGCAATTTTTCTCGAATACTTTCAAAATGGTATGTAGAATTGTTGAACCATTTCACAGTTCTACCGATAGTGCATCAATATGCCTTTCTTCCTGTAATCCTCCCAAAATTGACTATTCCAACTTTTGTCATTTTTGCCATTTTCTACTATATAAGGTAAAACATCAGAGTTGTTCTAATTGTCATTTATCTTAATATTAATGATTTGGAGCAAGTTTTGAAATGGTCATTTATGGTTTGCAATTCTTTTGGAAACTGTTCCCATTGTTTATCTTCTAATCCTGTCTTTCTTGATTTTATTAATACAAAAAGTTTAAAATTTCATGTAGTCAAAAGTGCTTATCTTATGTTTTATAATCTTTTCTCTTCCTTGTTTGTTTGAGAATTCTTCCCCTTCAATAGCTAAGGTTTCTGATTTCATTCTTTTCCATTTTTTTAATGGTGTGACCTTTTAAATTTAGTTTACCTATCCATTTTGAACTTATTGTGGTAATATGGTATATGATGTTGTTGTAAACCAAATTTCTGCTATATTACTTTCCAGTGTTCCCAGCACTTCTTGTCAAAAAGGGATTCCTTCCTTGATATAACTGCTTTTGATTACTTACACTTCTTATTTATCTAGTCTGTTCCACTGGTCTACTTTTCTGTTTTTTAAACCAGTGTCAAAAAAATTTAATTACTATATATCTTGAGATCTAGTAATGTTGAATCCCTTCTTGACCCTTCTCCATCTGCATTTTGGGGCTTTTTACTCATTCTACCATCTTTCCAGGATTTTTCCAGGTTTTTTTTTTATTTTTTGGGGGAAGTTTTTGGAATCTCAGTCATAATAATAAGGAAGGGAGATGGTGCAGTGGATAGAGTTCTAAGCTTGGAGTCAGGAATAAATGAGTTCAAATCTGGCTTCAGACTTAGTAGCTGTGTGACCGTGGGCAAGTCATTTAACCTCAGTTTCCTTAACTGTAAAAAATGGGGATTATAATAGCACCTACCTCCCAGAGTTGTTGTGAGGATCAAATGAGATAATATTTGTAAAGCACTTAGCACAGTGCCTGGCACATATTAGGCACTATATAATTGCTATATAAATATTATTATCATTTATATAGTGCTTCAAAGTTTACAAAGTATTTTACAAATATTATTTCATTTGATCCTCGCAAAAATTCTGGGAGAAGGTGAGGCAAAGAGAGGTTAAGTTAGTTGCCCAGGGTCACATAACTAATAATTGTCTCAGGCAGAAATTTGACCTTAGATCTCCGGATTCCAAGTCCTGGGGTCCATTGACTCTGCCACCTAGCTGCAAAGATCCCTATATCATCATCACCATGATTCCTGAAAGGACAGTGGCTAGACCATTTCAAAGACTGGTATCTATTTTCCTTTTAAAAATTATTAGGAACAGATATTTTTGCCTTAATGTAATGTATTTGCGTATTACTTTACCTTTCATCAAAACACTTTTATGTCTATTTTGTACTTTGAACCTCATAAAATCTAGTAAGGTAGAATAGGGCTAGATATTAACCTCATCTAATGGAAGAAGAAATGGAGTTATAGAAGGGTCACATGATTTGTCCATGGTCACAAAGTTGGTTACTGAGCCAGGATTATGCCCTGGTCACCACTATTTCCACTTCAACAAAATGAATGGCATTCAAATGAATGTCTTCCACGTTTCATTTTATTAAAAAAAAAAGTAAAGAATGAACATGCTGGGCTTCTGACTTGTCTATAATTAACCTAAATCTCTAGAAAATGTCATACAACTTTTAAGATCCAATGATTAAGAGAGATTTCTTATAAACTCAATGGGGCTATTAATAGAAATCTTAGATTCCACCTGAATAAATTTCAGGAGACTTTCCCCCTTAATATTTTTTGTTTATTTTTTTTGAAGTATAAAGGTACCATTTGTTCTCTAGTTGCACCAGAAGCCAAGAGCAGTTTGTTAATTAAAGGCTAGAAACTGCTAAAAGAACCTTTATGCTGGAGTTTCATTCATGACTTCCAGTAATGTGAATTTTGATTTAACTCCTTTATCTATCTAGATGGGCTTTAAAAGATTGCTTTTGTCTTATATAAGTGGTCTTTTGTCTTATATATGTAGTGGTACTACATGATTTTGATGGTTTATGCAAATTCCAGTACTTGGAGTAAGGATGCTGATGTGAAGGATGGAGCTATTCAGCTCAATTCAATCTGAACAACAACAAGAAGTCAGATAGGCTTACAGAATATAAGGTAAAAGGGGTTTTTCCCTTTATAACTTAAAATAACTAAGCTTCATTTTAAAAAAAATGTCCTGGTCTGGATATCTTTATACTCTCTTTAGGAGTTGGGCTATAGGTAAACAGATGTATGCAGAATAAAAAAAAATAATATATATATACATATATATATATCAGCCCCTCACATTTAATGTTAATAAGTTTATTTAGGCATAGTCCAAGGTAAAGTCAATTCAATTCAACAAACATTTACTAAAATCCTAATATGTTAAAAGTACCATGCGAGGTCATAATAATAGCTAGTGTTCATATAGTTCCTACTATATGCAAGGCAATGTGCTAAGCATCTTACTTGTTATCTCATATTGATCCAAATATTAACTCATTTGATCCTCATGACAACCCTGGAATATAGATGCTATTATGATCCCCATTTTACAGTTGAGGAAACTGAGGCACACCAAGGTTAAATGACTTGTCCAGGATCACGCAGCTTTTAAGTGATGGAATTGAAGTGAGGCTGAATTGAACTCAGGTCTTCCTGACTCCAGGCCTTGTTCTCTATCCACTGTACCACTTCACTGTTTCTGTCCATATCATGAAGATAGAAAGATAAAAATGAAAAATGGTCTCTGCCCTGAAGGGAATTACATTCACCTCCAAGCATATTCTTGGCCAGCAAGCCTTTATTAAGTACATATTGTGTGATGGGCACTATTCTAAGCCTTGAGGCAAAAATATAGCCTTCAAAGAGAGACAAGGTGCAAATAAGTAGGTACAAAATTGAGTTCATCCAAACCCTCCTTTCAAGAATGGATCTGATATCACTTATCAATACCTGAGTGTTCATTTGGTATATGCCTTTTGAGCTTTATCACAGATGACCTTGTTCCCACATTTAGTGGCATTTGGCTCCCACAGTAACAGAAATTCACATTTTTACAGAGTAGGTGAGAGAGGCATATTTTTGGCCAAAAGAGTTTTTCCCAGAATCCTTGAAGTTATACTACCTAGGTGGTTTCTTACTGTTTCTTGGCATAAACCTTAAATATCCTTATTCTTAACTGTAACACACAGAGATTGAGATTAATAGGATTTTTTTCTCCAAAGAGCTCAAGCTATGTCCAGGTAGGCATCAGGTTCTATGACAAAAGAAATCCTATTTTCCCAGAACCTAAGTGACTTTCTAACTTGAACTTTAACAATTTATGTAGCTTCCAAAAGAACCTAAGTAATTTACTTGAAGTTTGGGCACTGAGAGAATTAAGCTCACTGCAGAACTTTCTTTTCCTGGTATACTGGGAAGTTATTGATCATATATAGCATAACAAAGTTCTGTAATACTAAGATTTGTGTTTCATAAAAGTTCCATCCATGAAAAACTAAGAAATGAGCTAGAAAAAGACTGGCTACAAAATCTCAAGAAAAGTTAATGTTTTAAATCATTTGTATAATTAGGCAAGGAGCTTTGATTTGATACCTTTCTTGCTGAATGAAGGAGGAAAGAGCTAGACATGACATGAGCTAGCATAGAGAAATGAAGGCCAGAAGTAGAAAATTCAATAATTTTTTTCTTTTAAACCTCCCCCATTTGAAATTCCCAGCTAATGCCAAATACTTAAAAAGTATTGAGATAAGGAAACTCACCTTGACAGGTTCTACTCCCAATGACCTGGTATCCCTCAGGGCACACACAGGAGAATTTTCCTGGTTCATTGACACATTGATATTGACACAGGTAGCTTGAAGTTCTGCATTCATCAATGTCTATAGAAGAGAACAAGAGCTAATATCTGAAACAAATTCACTGTGATCAATTAAAGCATCTACTGTGTGCCAAGCACTATGCTAGGTGCTGGGGATATAAATACAAAAAATGAAATAAATCCCTCCTCTCAAGAGCTTACATGCTAATGTGAAAGCAGGGACGGAGCTCCCTGTCACTTGAAGGTGTTTTCTGAGACAACTTGTTAAAAATGTTAAAGAGATTCACAGATCATATAAATGTTAGACTAGATGATAATAATGATACGTTAATGTTTATGCAATACTTAACTAAGTGTCAGGGATTGTGTAAGCACTTTACAGTTCTTTCATTGGATTCTCACAACAGCTCTGAGATATAAGTGCCATTATTATCACCATTTTACAGTTGAGAAAACTGAGGGAAACAGAGGTTAAATGACTTGCCTAGGGTCACACAGCTAATAAATTTCTGAGACTGGATTTGAACTCAGATCTTCCTGACTCTACGCTCAACACTAGGCTCTATCTACTTTGGCACCTAGCTACTCCTAGATGTTTTCTGAAGTCCATGCCAGCTCTAAGATTGTATGATTCTGTTTAAAAAATAAACATGTATGATAAAAATATTTAGGAAGTGCCTGATGTATGCAGGACACTGTGTTCCTTGTTGGAGAAGAAACAAAGTTTAGATAAGACATACTACCCTCATGTAGCTCATGGAGGGGAATAAGACAAAGTCTAGAGACTTATACTGGGTGCTAATTTCATTACATTTTACTTTTATATATTTGAAGATGAGCAATAGAATGGAAATAAACACATAAATCTTTTAAGACACAAACAGAATTATACAATATGAGAAGCAAAGGCAAGTTTTAGCAAAAGCTAACAATATTAGCTGCTCTTCAGAGCACAAAGTGAATTGGATAGAATCTTTTCTGGGTATTGGGGGAGTTTCTAATCCAGAATGAACTAGTTAATAAATTATATCTATTTCCCTTGTTGTTGAGTAAGCAGTCTTAAAGCATACTTTAAAAAATTAAACTTCTCAGAAATTGGGTGAATTTGCCATAAAGATGATCTGAGGATTGACTAAAAAAGTCCCAACCCTGGCAGGGTGGGAAGGCCTGGCAAGCTTTGGGAAATGGCATGCTCAGGCCTGGAGGCAAGGAGTGCTTTGCATTTCTTTGTGGTGATGTCCCTCTCATTTGCTCAGAAGGGGCAAATGGCAAGTTCCAGGGAGCAACTCTTTTTCAGTCTGAAGTACAGTAGTCATGATGTGGGGCTTGCAGGGTGGGGCATGACCCTCATGGCCCCAAGTGAAACTTGGAGGATCCTTTGGGTGGAAAGGGATATGAAATGTAGATGATATCACCCTCAGGAAAATATCATGTCTTTTGAATTATACTTGTGGGACTTTGCACATGCATGCTCTTCAAGGGATAAGCCACTTTTCCTTCCCATATCAACTAAATAACAAAGAAATAAATCTCAGCTCAGTACCACCATGATTCTGGGTTATAGAAGACTCGGTCTTTGGAAACAGGCGATCACACAGTCCTACCTCTTCCTTTTACAAATGAGGAAACTGAGGCATTGATCAGTTAAGTCACAGAGAGAATGAAAAGTGTGTTTGATTTGGAGTGCTAAGATACAGATTTGAATCTTTCTACTCATTTCCTGTGTTTCCTGGGACAAATTGCTTCACTTCTCTGGACCTTAGTTTCCTTATCTGAAAAATGAGGGGACTGGACTAGATGACCTCTAAGGTCACTTTCACTTCTAAGACAATGGCACTATGACATAGGTAGTTAACAGTAGAATTTGGATCAGAACCCTGTAGGAACTAAGGTCCAAGAGTTGAAGGGACTTGATCACAGTCATATCACTGAATAAATGGTGGCAGGGATGGAACCATCTTGAATCCCTGTCTGGTACTCAGGTGCCTACATCACATTATTCTCTGATGGAAATTAAATGGCCTACTTGTCACCCATCATAAAACCATACTTATTTTGGTTTCTTCTGTTTCCTTTTGATAACTCATATTCCAACTCTGCTTCTACTTGTTATTCAGTCATTTTCAGTCATGTCCAACTCTTTGTGTCCCCATGTGGGGTTTTCTTGGCAAAGATACTGGAGTGGTTTGCTATTTCTTTCTCCAGTTCATTTTACAGATGAGGAAACTGAGGCAATCAGGGTTAAGTGACTTGTATAGGGTCATGCAGCTAGTAAGTGTCTGAGGCCAGATTTGAACTCAGGAATATGAGTCTTCCTGACCTCAGGCCTGGCACTTTATCCACTGCACTATCTACCTGCCCTAGTTTTATAGCTATACTCTATTAATTGGAATTCAAAGTTGAATTTCTTTGAGCAAAAATTCATTTCACAAAAGGTACAGGATTCCTTCCCACCTCCTGCCACCCCTACCCTTGTACTATTTATACTAGATGTGACTTGAGAAATAACTCACCTTCACAGTTGAGTCTGTCACTGCTTAACTCATATCCCTGGTTACACTGACAGATGAATGAACCAAGGATATTGTAGCATTGCTGAGCACACTGATTGCTGGCATCGCATTCATTGATATCTGAAAGGACAGGTTTCGTATCTTTAAACATATTTTCTTTCTTTGTACCAGTTGCATCAGCTGATGACAAGTGCTTGATTTCCCTAGCTGAATCCTTTGCCCTGCAGAAGCTCAATGGAGAACATCAATTTAGATTTCACAGCTGCTGGAACAATTTCAGATCAGGACTTTACATTCCTTTTTAGAAACACTGGAATCATTTTTCGAGGAATGACAGCTATTCTAACGTGTGATGAACCTTTCCAAAAACAATTTAGTGCTGCTATTAAACTGTACATTCCAGCATCTTTCTTTTTTCAGGTACAAAATGCCAAGTCTATAAATAATTGATATAAGAAACACACACTGATATGGTCTCTCAGCATGCCGTGGTGAAGATTTATCTGTGCTATTTATTACTTTTTAAATAGGTTCTGTTAAATTCCATTACAATTATAACATGGGCCTTTGAGACCCATACAGAGTTTTGCAATGCTCTGAGGCACTGAAAATATTGTGAAAAGACATTTTTCCCGTGCTAGATTCTTTCCATGTCATGCCAATCTTAAAATTGTGTGCCGTGACAGTGCATTCTGAAAAGAGAAGCAGCATGTGAGAATTGGAGGTGCTGTCAGTGGAAAGTTTATGTACATGAACTTGCAATAACCCCCAGTCCCTTTGGCACCTCCAACCCTTATTTCACACAATATTGACTAATTGGTGTGTGTACATCAACTGCTCTGTATTTTTTTTTTAATGCATACACAGAGGAGAAATAAAACCAAGAGTAAAAAATTTTCCATTCACATCTTGATATGTTTTGGAAAACAGATTGGTTATTGTCTTTTTTTGTTTGGGGATTTGCTTAAAGGATCCTGATGAAAACCAGTTCACTAAAACACATCAAACTGGAAATAACAATGCTGTTATTTGTCATGAACTTTTTTTGGAGACCTAAATAAGCGAAGGCGGCTGTTATCCCTTCCTGAGAAGGCTTACCTACACAGGTGTAGTTGTTTGCTGCCAACTGAAATCCAGCACTGCACTGGCAATAAAAGGAACCTGGTGTGTTCACACATCTTTGCTGGCAGTAAGGAGGGATGCTGCATTCATCTATGTCTATGGTATCACAGAACAAAAATATCATTACTCTGTCATATTCCCCAGTGGTTTGTGTTTAATGCCCCTAGTTTAAAAGTGTGAATGCAAATAAATCTCACGAAGTGGAAATTCAAAAACTTTTTTCCCTCTGTACCTGGTACTTTGGGGTATAGCTAACACTACCTTGAATACTCTGGTCTAAATTTCACCATGATATTAGGAAGGTGGGAGGATGTCTTTTCTTTCACTTATCATAAGCTTCTATGAAGAGCGATGAGTTATTTATGCAAATCAGTTATGAACAATATCGTGTGTACATAAAACTTAAAGAGAATACAATGATTACTTTCAAATATTAGTGTGTCATTTAGGGGGTTATATCTTTAGAATGCCTAAACATGAATAAGTTAAATGAGAATTCAAATTTCAGGGTGATACATTGGAAAAGATCCATGTCCAAGAACCTAGAAATCTAGGTTTTAAGCCCATCACTGAATATTTGGCAAGTCACTTAGCCTTTCAGTGCCTCAATTTCTTACTCTGTAAAATGGGGATAAAATTACACTTCAAAAATGTAGCACTACCTACTCTCCCTCCTGGGCCAAAAAAGAGTTATTTCTCCTCTTAGCTAATGCTAATACCTTTATCTCTCACCATCTTTTCAGGATTTTGGTCCAGAAGTCCTCTCTCTCACACACTGTTTTCAAACTCACTTCATTCCTATCTGCCAACAAAGATCTTCAGATCCCTTCCTTCGACCGTTATGCACCATCGAGCTGTCATCCTATTTCTCTCCTCTTCCACAGCTAAAATCCTTGGTAAAGTAGCCTCAATTGCTATCTTCACTGCTTCATCATGTACCCTTCTTCCAAAACCTCTTGAAATCTGGCTTTCACTCAGCCACTAAAATTTTCTTTTGAGGTGGCATAATGGATAGAGTATTGGACCTGACTCAGGAAGATCGGGTTCAAATCCTCCTTCAGACACTTACTAGCTTTGTGGCCCTGAGGAATTCACTTAAGCTCTTTTGGCTTTAGTTCTCTCATTGGTAAAATGGGGATAATCATAGCACCTACCTTTGAAGGCTTTTCTGGGGATCAAATGAGATAATACATAAAGTGTTTTGCAAACCTTAAAGGACAACCTAAGTACTAGCTATTATTATTTCTCAGGCTACCCATAATAATAACCAAGGCCAATGACCTTTTTCAAAGTCCTCATCCCCTTTGACTTCTGTAGTGTCTGATTCTTCTTATTTCCCCCTTCCCCCCAGACCCCAGATACCTTCTCTTCCCTTGGCTTCTGAGACACTAGGCTTTTCTGGTTCTCCTGCCTCTACCACCACTCTTTCTTTGTCTCTTTAGTTGTCTTCTCTTCCTCATCTTGATCTCTTGAGATGGGTATTCTTCAAGTTCTATCCTTGGACCTTCTTTATCTCTGTAATTGCTCATCTACTTCCCTGGTTTCACCTGTCACCGTTATGTAGATGCCACTGAAATATGAACATTCAGCTAAGATTTGTTTACCGAGCTCCAAAGTTTCAGTTCCGAATGCATTTTTAGCATTTCAAACTTAGATATCCAGAACTAAATTTATAAGCCTTCTCTCAAGCCTGCCTTTTCCTCTGCATTCATTATTTTTTGTCAGTGGCATCAATATTTATAAGCTCTCCCTTGGCATTGTCTTTGACTCTCTTTTCCTCTATCCCACCCCTCATCCTCTCATAGACGATAAATAATCTAAGCCCTATTGATTCTATCTCGGAAATATCTCTTTGCTCCCAAAGCTATACTGCCTACTTGTTATCACCTGCCTAGATTATTGACCAACAGGTCTCCCTACTGCCATTTTCTCTGTCCTTAAGTCAATCCATTTCCATCAATGCCAGATTAATTTTCCTTATGGTTAAGCCTGATCAGGCCATTCCTTTGGGCAAAACACTGCAATGGCTCTCAGTTGTCTACTGAGGAAAGTTATGCTCTTCTGTTTGGCATTCACGGTCACCTGCAATCTGGTACCATTCTATATTTATCTCTTATAATTCCCTTCCATGTATTATATGCTTCAGCCAAATTGCTCTACTGCCTTTTCCCATTGACATTTTCAAGGCTTTTTGCCCTTGACAACACTGTTCCCCACACTTGAAACCCCTTCTTTGAATTCTATCCATCATTTAAAAGTCTAACTCAAGTGCCACCTCTTCCATGACACATTCCCTTATTACCCTGTCAGTAATGACCTTTCCATTCTTATATTTCACTTAACACTTTTCTTGTACACTTTATATGCTGATAAAATCCTAGATTTAGAAATGCAAGAGACTTCAGAGGTCATCTATTCCAACCTCCTTATTTTAAAGATGGGTAAAGTGAAGCCTAGGAGGGTTAAGTGACTTGCTCATGGCATCATAAGCATTGAGAACCAGGACTCTAACCCAGGCCTTCTGATTCCAGTAGCAGGATACTTTCCACTCTACCATGATGTTTCTCATCTGTTATTTTGTATTTTAGATATTTAATTGTGTGTCATATTGTCTTACTAGACTGTCAGTTATTTAGTATTATGGATCACGTCTTCTCTAAGCATTATATCTACCTCAGATCCTAAGCGTGGTGCTTAGGACCTAGTAGGTATTTGATGGTATTTCCCAATATAAGTTTACATTAAAGCAATAGAGAGAAAGGTTAATATTTTCAGTAAAACATCTAATTAATTTAGAATTGTTTTATATGTAATTCATATTGAGTTTTTATGTCTCTGATACTACTATATGGTGGAGCTACCTGATGGTAAAAGAAATTTATACTGAGATCCTTTAAGTAATTAATCTTCAAGATGAACTTGTGTGATCTGAATTGAAATCTTTGATACGAGCTTGTGAAATTACTGAATTCCATCCTATTGTAAATAGTATTATAGGAAGGCTCCAGTGTGAATATCTAACTTTCACAGTAATTTGTTATTGTTACATTTGTGCATTGCTATTCCATGTGTTTTTGTGCCTTTTTAATGGATGTCAATAAGCATTTATTAAACACTTAATATGCACCAAACACTGCTAAGTGCTATGAATACAAAGAAAGGTAAAACACAGTCCCTGCTCTCAAGTAGTTTACAGTCTCTATTTGCTTTATTGTCAATATTTATTTTATGTCTTTGAGAAGACTGTATGCTCTTGAAAAGACTGTGAGTGATTTTTTTCTGTCTCTTCAGCAATAATGACTTTTATATATCATTTGTGTTCAATAAACTGTTGTTATTTGACAAAGAAAGAGGTGAACAAAAGTTGAGTCCCTGCTGATTTTTCAGACTGTCTTTTTCTAACCCTAAGGTTTAGCTAGCAAAGTCAAAGATTAGAGTCCAAGTAATGGCCAGGCACTTTCTTTAGCATTCAGGTTCAGGCTGGTGGCAGGAGAGTAGATAACATTTGTCAAGTACTTAATACAGTGTTTGGTATATAGTTAGGTGCTTAATAAAGGCTTGTGCTCTTCCCTTTCCCTCTCCTCTCCTCCCATCATTAGCTGTCATCTTTTATGAATATAGAGATGGTTTTTCATAAAAACCTATACACTTGAAACTAAAATGTCATCCAGAACCAGCATGCTTTATCCCACTAGAGTACTTACCAACACACTGATCTCCTCGCTTCTGATAACCAGGGCGACACTGACAGCTGAAAGATCCTCTTAAATTGATACAGACTTGGTCTGCCCTACAGTTATGAGTCCCTGTCGTGCATTCGTCGATGTCTTTCAAAAACAAATAGACATAGAGATGTAGTTTTAGCCAGCTGTGAAAGATATTGTTATTTCTATCTCTTTCTCTTGCAATTTTCTGTTTCCATTTTATTCAGAAGACATTGCTACTAGAAGGACTGGATAAAGAGCTCCAACACATTGGGTTGATCCTCCTTAAAGGACTTAAGGAAAGGCAGGGAGAAGTAATGAATGGCATGAGAAAGAATACTTGGAGGGACTGCAATATGCACCAATGGCAGGAATACCAAACAATGATGAAACCAAATGATCACTGTATAACTTAAGTAGCCCTCTTACTCAAGTTCTACTGAACTCTATCAATAGTCAAATTTTAATCTCACATTTTTACCAGTTTGTCTGTTTCCTGACCTGCAAATACTATTGCTATTTTTGCAAACTTCACAATTTGAATATAAAGAATAAAACCATTGCAAATTTCAAAATGAATTGAAACACATTTGGTTACATCCTAGTGGGGTACTACAGAGCGCTATAACTTAAATGTTTAATTTCTCAAAGCTTCCTGGTTTTTCTAACAAAATAACTTAAAATGTCAGATTGTGTACCCCCCCCTTCTAATATCCATACATGTGTGAAAATCTCATGTTAGGCCTATTACAAGAGAAAAGGACAGAAATTTTTTTTAACTTCAGATCTAAGACATGATGCAGTTACTTGGAAAAATTTCAATTTGAGCTTAAAGCATGACTTTTGTGTGTATTTCTGGGTGTGTATACATATATGTATATTCACATGTACTATCTACTGTAATATGTATCCTAATATATATGATCTTGGCAATTTACACAATTTAATTTCAGTTTCTTTTTCTATATCATCAAACCATTACTTTGAATGATCTTTATTGTAAAGTTGTAAATGAAAGGATTATGCAATCTTTCAGCAACTGGAGATGGTAAACTACATCAACAAATGCCTCAAAACTTGTGATTTCTAGTTGACAAATATCTTAGCCGAACTGGCTGTTTATACAAGTACTGGGGATTTCAGAACATCACAGTGGCAGACCCTGGGTGGTGCTTTGGAAAAAAATGATGGATTCTTTTATGTACTAAATGAGAATGATTTTGACCACATGAGTCAGTAGAAAATAGACCATTAACAATGTGAATTTAATTCTCAATGCTTGCCTCCCCCCGAGCACATAGAAAGTATACAGATATTTTAAGAACACATCTTAAATCTGGCTGGTTTAAATATGGTTCAGACTTTACTATAGACTTGTCTTTCACATGTCTATGTGGATTACTAAAGCATAAATATCTTCCTGAGTTGCCCCATTCGGCCAATGGAACAGCTTGAGTTCAGGCAGAGGGTAGGCTTTTCAGACATCAGTTCAAACTGACTGGACATTGAAATGATATGACAGGTTCTTTCCCTGAGGAAAAGGGAGGGGCAGGTGCTAATAGACAAGTGTATACGTCCACCTGTTTCATATCAACTCTCAAAAGATTAACTTTTAACCTTGCATTGGGCTTGTGAAAATGCCCTGTCAGATTCTTATTTTAATGAAAATTCTACTGCTAGATAAATATACTTGACAGACAAATATATACCAATGTGACACCTATGGACACGTACTGACATATTCCTCTGAATGTATTGTAAAATTCCTTGGCTGTTCAACAGTCTCCTGAGAGGCAGTAATTACCAGCTTTTTTTTTTTTTTTTTTTTTTTTTTGCTATGGATTGTGCCAGAGGTGGAGCCTACCTCCTCTTGGAAATCTGTGCAATCTTTATGCCTTCTATTATATTCTCGTTTGCAGCTGATGAAAACATTCCTGTAGGGATTTCTTCAGTACTTTATGACTTTCTCATGCAAAATGACTGCAGGATTCCTATTGTTTTAGGTCAAGAAACTTTGCCAGGACTTACAGTGATAACTGCCCTTAGAGATACTGAAATGTTAGATTCAGATATGGCAAGATTCCCCATTTAGCAAGTGCTGGCTGTTAATTATGGATTTGTGTTTTGTATTGCTCCATTTTCTAAGGAAACCTCAAAATGACTGATACTTTTCCAAGACTTCTCTATTCATAATGTCTCCACCCCATTCATATTTTTTATATATTGGGACCCTCCTATATTTCCATTTATTTTGTATTCCAAAATCTTTGATAAAACTGATTGAGATTTTGAGTTTTCTTGTGAGGTAAATTTAGAATTAATTAGCTTTCATAAATAAAATCAGTGCGGCTTAAACTTTTTACTTCCTGAATACTATGTCCATTCATCTCTCAGGAAGTACATTTAGTAGGCAAGGATTTGATATTAGATAAACACTACTAGTGTTAACTGAAGTCACTTAGAATTCACTAAAGTATATGCCTCTACTCACTCCTTCCTTCTCCCCCTCTAATCCCATAATAAATCAGGAATATGAGGTCCTTGAGGGAGGTGTTTCATTTTGTCTTTGCATCCCCAGTGTAGTGATATCCATGCATTCTTCAGCCTCTGTAACCAGTACTTTTCTTTCTATAGGCAGCAACATTGGAGAAGTTACTCCAGGGTTTAGGAAGCAGCTTTAAGCAACAAGATCTTGCTCTCAGCAAACAAACTAATTACTCAGAAAGATTAAAACAAAATGCATCAAAGTTAAATTGTTAAAAAAAAATCCTCTGTCATTTTAAAAGAAGGATGTATGGAATAGAGCAGTAGTGACAAATTTAGAAAGAAACGAGGGTCACTAAATTGTAGAGTATATAAGCATCCCTGAGGGGTCACGTATTGACTTATAAACCATACATGTTTATATATTTCTTTGTTTTTTATTAATACATCAACATATTAAAATCAGATAGGAATTATGGTTTGGTCTGGCTCAGGTCACACTAGAGAGTATTGTAGGCTACATGCAGCGCACGGGCTAAGTGACACCTCTGTGATATAATAGGATTGTTCCTGTAACACTTCTGAATGCTTACTGAGCACCATGGGTACTAGGTATACAGGGTATCAATGAATCATTAACTCTGTCAATTCTTTCTTCTACTTATTCTTGCCTTGGCTCATGCTGTTTCCTTAGACCCAAATGCCCTTCCTTATTCTCACAGCTTATTTCAATATTTATTTGCTGTATTGGGTGTACCCCCTAACTCACAGGATAGGTTCCCCAGAGAATAGTTATACTGTATTCAAGGTACTCTGTTAGTCTATATTCTTAAAGCTAAGCTCATGAACCCTCACCAATGTGTTTACCTTTAATAGTCAGAGGACACAATGAGTTCAAAGCAAAGGTATTCACTGAAAAAGTAGGGCAAGAAAAACAGAAAAAAAACATCTCTCCTATTAATCTTGGGTGTCCTCTCCCACAAATATACTCAGGATGAGTACAGAGAACAGATGCACATAAAGGTTACATAAAGGAGTAGAAAGGCATGTATGTGGCCAGTATGTACCTGGGAGGGGCAACTCCTATTCTTATGCCGTGGGAACTCTAATATCTTTACAATGACTGCTTCTTGCTGACCTTGGTTTCCAGTGTCCAATAGATGCTGCTCAACTGATTGCTGCCAGACATTGCCGCATTGCATCCTGCAGGATGTTGCCTGGCTGGATGCTGCCAGATGCTGCTCAGCTGTGGTTTCCACTGCTTCCAACATCTGGTGAAGTTGAAATGTTTGGACAACTTACTGGGAAGTTCTTTTAGAAAGAGCAGGAACTTTTATCTGGTTTTGTGTTCCAATCAGGACACTGCCCAGGACCATGAGGATTATTGTCTTCTTTCTCTGAGGAGCAGAATGCTCCTCCCTCTTTAGAAGATACGGTGCCTGAGCTTAGGAATTCTTGAGCTTGGAGTTACCTATGAAATAGCTTTTAAAGTCGGTATTGTCTTGGAGGTGGCATGGAACACTGCATAGAGTGCTAGACTTGAGTCAAGAATGCTCCAATTCAAATCCCACCTCAGACACTTACTCCTGTGTGATTTTTGGAAAGTCCGTTATGCTTTCTCAGTTTCCTCATCTGGAAAATGAGGGGACAGAACTCAAGGACCTCTAATGTCCCTGCCAGCTCTAAATATATGTGATGTCATGATCACAGGATTAATCATACATTCTGAGAAATATAGAATGAAAAGTGTAAGCAGAAGTGGAAATCATGGAAGGTTTCTTGAGGAATTGAATTTTGGATTGGATTTTGAAGGTCTGGTTTGTTATAGAAGAGTAGGGAGGAGATTCCTAGCAGAGGGAATGGTCCACACAGAACAGAGGGCCAAGAACATATAGGTCTTCTGTGGAGAATGGTAATTAGATTGAGCTGGCTGAAACAAATAGTCCATGTAAAGAAGACATGAGGTCAGGTGGTAGAAGGCTTGGAAGGTCAAGCAAAGGGCTGTGGCTTGGATATATAATAACCGAGTACAGAGACTGAAATCAGCTACAAAACACTTAGAATAGTGCAACTCCATAAAATGTTATAAAACACAAGTCAAGCCACATTTCCTTATTCTAATACCTGAAATATAGTTAATAGTCATAGTTACCGATTCCCCATTTTCCAGAAATGTGACCACCTCTTCCCTTTCTTCAGTGGTACACTGAGGTGTATACAATATACACTGTAGTGTCCCTATTGCTGATCTTGGCAACACAATCTTCAGTTCTGAGTCATCAGTTGCCTCAAATAAACCCGTCTGACCTATGCTTTGCTTTCCCTTTCAGACTCTTTGAAACACTGACCCTCGTGCCTTTCCTCTCTTGATTGTTTCCTATTTATCCTGTAGGTATATAGCTTGTTTGTATGTCTATTTGCATATTGTCCCCCCACAAAATGAACTCCTTGAGAGCACGGGCTATCTTTTGCCTTTCTTTGTATCCTCAATGCTTAGCACAGTGCCTGGCACATAGTAGGTGCTTAATAAATGCTTGTTGACTGTTTCAAGGCATTATATATTTTGGTTTCTCTCAGAGCTTAATGGGGACAATTGTGTCCCCATTTCACCTATGTCCATTCAGACCTTGCTTAGTTTCTCATTTTCTAAACCATGAGTTTGGCAATTTCTCCTGATTCTGTGACTCACATTTCCCAAACCCCTGACTCATGCTGCTTGCTCTCTGTCTTATGCAACATTTTAATCTCTGCAATGTTCTTTCCACAACTTGATAACTGCACTGCACATGGGCATTTCGGTGAGTTTTCACCAGTGCAAGAATTAACTTCACTGGAAACATTTCTGTAAAGCTCCCCCCAGGGCCTTTTTTTGATTTATGAAGATCCTCAGTGTTGGATGTGTATTAAAATGGAATAATTCATGATCACTTTTTTGAGACATTATAGAACAAAGGTAAAAGGAGTACTGAGAAGCAGGGGACTTGAATTCTTTATGGCTTGGCTTTTCATTGTGTAGTCTTTGGCAGGAATTCCAATATTTTCCCCCCTCTCTCTCCCTATCTATAAAGTGGACATTATGTCTACCCCAGCCCCTTTCATAATGATCATGGAAAGATTATAAAACAAACAAACACCACTTTCCTGTAGGACAAAGACCGTATCTTTGGCATATTCTGAGTGGGGGTATAGTACCGGGAACAATGTTGATGTTTTACAATTTTTATTTAATGGAGATTTTTTTTTTGAAATCCTGGAAACTGCCAGGTGTTTCTTGATCTGTATGTATTTAAAAACTTCAATTTGTGCTTGGTTTCCAACTGGGGCCCTTTAACATTGGGAACATATGAGAGGAAATGGCAGGAAGGATTTATATTTGATATAAATAACAACTATCTAAATGTCTAGTGAGTATCAGACACAACACTTATAGTTGGTCCTTCTTTAGAATATTTTGAGATTTGAATCTATGCCAATCTGTCTGGGATGGTTTAGGCACAGTTCTCTCCTGGGGAGAGGGGGCTGAATTAGTTTGACCTCTAGGGCAGTGGTGTCAAATTCACATAGAAATGGAGGCTGTGTTCTGTGCCAATGGAGGAAGTATACAGACTGACAAAATCCCAGATGACTGGATAGCAACAGTTCTTATATTCTGAAATTGATTTTAAGATTCTTGAGGATTGGGATTATAGGTATCACAGAGCTTTTCTGGTATCACCACATAGTACCTATGCCCTATACACAGATGCTATGTAAATATTGCTGAATAATTGAATGAAGGGAAGGCCTCAGAGCTCCCTAATGTCATCTCATGTACATAGAGCTCTCTTGAGATGTATCTTCAGAAAATCAGTTTAGGGAATGTCTAGCTTTCTTGCATTGATAAATCTGTCCTCACTTGTATAACCTCTAGCTTCATTATCTACCTATCCTTAAAAGTCTACTTCTTGCCTAATGTTGTTTAGAATTCATTTGATTTGTTTTCACAGATGTGTTGGCTTATTTCCAAATATTCCAAATATTTTAACTTTTTTATTTTCTAATTAAATACTCTCAGCTTAATCTGATTTTTGCAACAGTCATTTCATTATCTCAATTCTTTAATGGCTCTCTAAATAGTCATGCTCCTTAAATATAGTTAATGAAACAAAGACTCTTTATAAAGGTAGCAGTTTAGATGTCAGTAAATAGGGAACTGGGCCTGCAGTTAGGAAGACCTAAGTTAAAATCTAGCCTGAGACAATTACTAGCTGTGTGACCCTGGGAAAGTCACTGAACATATTTGCCTCAGTTTCCTCAGTTGTAAAAAAAGCAGATAATAATAGCACCCACCTCCCAGGGTTGCTGTAAGGATTAAATTAGATGATATCTGTAGAGTGCTTAGCATAGTGCTTGGCACGTAGTAGATGCTTAATGCACACTTATTCTCTTTCCCCTATGGAATAATCTTGGGTACGGTACATTTGTAAACTTTTCTTAATATTTTTAAAAACTATCTTCATTGTCATGATTCTTTAAAAAAGTTGAATGCTTTAAATAAACTTAAATGCATAATTCCTTCTCGATGACGATTTGACATCAAATCAGCAATTCAACAAGCATTTAAATGTCAATGGGCTAGGCACTGATATAATACAAAGGAAATATTTCTAAAGCGCTTGTTATTCAAATTCAAACTCAACAAACCTTTATTAGTTAGAATTCATTCAGTCTCATCATACAGTAATAGCGCATCTAATTGGAATATAGCTGGAAACCACTAGGTAAACACAAGAGTTCTTATGAAGCAAAAATGGAGATCAAATGATATATAACTGAGAACTTCACTTAAAAGATAACCTATTAGGCTCTTGCTCAGAGATTATTTACTCTTACTTTTTTCACACATTTCTAATGAATCTGGTAATCTGATTTTAAAGTCCACAAAGACTTAGAAATAGCAAAATTGACAGGGAGACAGAAGTTGCTATAGGGATGCATTCAAGAAATAAGAGCTGACAGCAAGAGGAGAAAAAGAAAAACTATAAAGAGAAGACACGAGAATTCAAAATACATGGCAATCGGGGCCCATTTGCTGTAGGGTCAAAGAACCTTACATAGCCGGAAGTTCTAAAAGGCAGTACTTTATTACAGTCATAATCACTAATGCTCATAATGATGACGAGTCACGAAGAAAAGGTTTAACTATATTCAATACACTCTGTTTAAGAAGGCTTGGTTAAAAAAAAAAAAGAAGGCTTGGTTGAATGTGGTGCATTTCAAAAATGCATTTATAGGTGGTGAAAATAAAATAATGTTTGGTACTTCATGGGGATAAAGCTTGAACTCTGGAAAACTCTACTACCTAGAACAACTCACTCCTTGAGGATTCCAGAGAAATGTATCGCTCTTCTCATTTGTCCTATTTTTCCTTACGAAGGTTGTTACTTTGTAGTTTTTTGGTTCCTCCCTTGATCCTTCCTTTCATATTAGAATAACATTCATAATGTTCCAAGTTTTCTGGGTTCCCTCCCCAATCCTCAGCCAATTATCAACGATTTCTGTCAAAGACTTTTTATTTTCCTTGCTTCTTCCTTCACAATACTGGAATCAAATTAATCTGGGCCTTCTGCCCAGTCCAAGTTAGCTTTTTCACCCTTCTGAAATAATCGGCTAGAATTTATCCATGCTAAACTGTCACGGGAGGGAAAGTGAATGTCAATATTAGGTAACAGAAGAAAACTATCTTTACTGATGTCCAACAAGAGGTTAATAGCTCCAGTTGCTTATCAGTTCTGCAAAAAGAGATGGTAAATAATTCATTGTGCCCTAAATTAAAAACAAAAATCTTTCCCAAATTCAACAAATAGCACTCCAAAGTCCTTTCAGTGTTCCCGTTTTAAACAATGGGACTTAAGTCTTTGCACAAACTGCCAAGTCAACTGTCCTGGATTTCATAACGGAATAATATGCTGTCATTCATATGTAAAAATGATGCTACTGCATGTGTTTTTAGTTGCTTTTTCCAGTAACCCTCTCTTGACTTGTCTCCCCTGTGACTAGGGGCACACATCTGTGAAATGGTCAGATGGGGGTTAGAGGTGTGGTCTATGGCTGTGGAAGAGAGAAAAGTTAAGTGGCTCACATGGAAATTGATTCCATGACTCATCAGTACCATTCATTAAACACGTGAGCCAATTAGCCAGAGACTTTTACAAAAGTGAGCAAAGAAACAAGGGCCCTAATGATCATTCTTTGGTTGCCTGCACACTACCAAAGTAGATACTCCACGATACAGTTTATAGAGAATAGAGCATTCTGTAAAGAAGGAAATTAACTTCAGGGATATATCCTGGAATTTTTATAACTGATCTATTTATTCATGTAGAGCTTCCCTGTTTCAGTTTTTAAAAAGGAGGAAAAGATGACCCCAGAAATGATATTTAAATTTGATACTTTTTTTTTAGGCAATTGGGGTTAAGTGACTTGCCCAGGGTCACACAGCTAGTAAGTGTCAAGTGTTTGGTCTGAGGCCTAATTTGAACTCAGGTCCCCCTGACTTCAGGGCTGGTGCTCTATCCACTGTGCCACCTAGTTGCCCCTAAATTTGATACTTTGAAAGACAGTGGGACAAATAAACAATCTGCCACCACTTGGAGGAAAAGAATGTTCAATGAAGCAAACATCATTGCTTTTGTGAAAATTAAATAATGTCAGACCAAGTTAATCACTCCCATTTTCATCACTGCACCAGATTCCAGAAGCTTTTGGCCAGACTATTAAATAGAGATATGCTACTTAATTTACTTATAGGAAACAGTATTGACTTTGGTAATTTTTCTCTAAATTTCTGTTGGCTTCCCAATATCTTCTAAATAAGACTCAAATATGTGGTTGTTCCTTTCTGAGCTTTCTACCATTGTTTGTATTTTCCTGATATTGTTAGCAGTAGAAAGAATATCAATGACAATCTCTATTGATGTCCTGCTTGGTTCCTTTCTTGTGGTTAGGTCAGCAGAGTGCCAACACGGGTAAGCTGTACCAAGATGAAAAGAAAGGCTTTGACCATGGGGCCAGATGGACTTTATGTTTGCTGTCTAACGACCAGTTTAGCTAAATTCACAGATGTTTCTTGCTGGATTAGTCGCAATATTAATGATTAATGTTTTAGGTCATAGAAACCCTCAAGTACTTTCAAATATCAACTCCTTGCAGGGTGTTTTTGCTTTTTTTTTTTTTTCCTCTTTGTATCCCTAGTGCTTAACACAGTGCCTGGCACCTAGAATCTAATCAAAATGTTTGTTGATTGATTGCAAACTGCTTCATACATAGTGAAAGTATCCATACTGGTGAAATAATAGATTCTTGAAATGTTAAAAGCTGGGAAAACATCTATTAATTGTGCTGATTCTGAGAAAGCATGTGATTAACTGATACACTGAGGCAAATAGAAACAATAATGAATTATTGGTATTTTAAAATTAGCTCTGTAATTCTGCTTTGGCAACGTGCATGAATAAGTAGGAGCAAGGGATGAAGCTAACAGGGTTCCTAGGTTCTTTGTCCTGCTGTGATGCTCATCATTTAAGGGAGGTTAGCATCAGATTGTCTTGCACGTATTCTATCAACAGGTCTTGCTTGTTTACCTCCATACATGCAAGCTGTTTGGAAGGCATAGATAATTGCCTTCTATTTGACATTTTCCTCTTAGTGAAATTTTCTTTTCCTTAAAATTGTTCCTCTGCAGAAGTGCTCTGGCTTGCCACTTCATTTCAACTTCCTTCTCTTGACCTTGTGTAATTTCTACTGTGCAACCTAAGTTTCTGATGGTTTAAGTTAATTTGCTAGGCAAAGCATGCGTGGAAAAGACTTGATCTTCAAAGATCACTTAGGGTCCTCTAGTCAGATGAGTACTCACGCCTAACCTGGACAGCTGATTGTCTAGTCACAGATGTTTCCAAAGTGGGTGCTACCACCCCCTGGGGGTGCTGGAATAATCCAGGGGGGCAGTAGTAGCCTTGCATGCAATTGGTGGGCATTGAATAAAAATAAGGGGGTGGTGGAAACATAAGGAAAGGAGAAAAGATAAGAAAATTTTGAAAAACCATTTGTACATGTTTCATCTGTTGTGTAACAGAATTAAAGTTGTAGTTATTACATTATTTTCCAAATAAACACACAAAATGCAAGTTATAACCCATCAGTGGTCAAGTCTGCCAACAGGTCTTAACAAGCAAGTGTTGGCAGGTAAGTGTGTCATGCATTGTTGGGAAGTCCAGCATGCGTTGGTAGGAATATGTGCGTGTAATGACTTGTTTATAATATGATACTATATAGTTACATGACACAATATTGCATCATTAAAATTTCAATGCAAGAAAAACCCCACAAATTTACAATAAATTATAAAATTTAAGATGCATCATTTAAGAAATTTATATTTTTTCAAATGATGCAATTTTTAAAAGAAAAGTTAAAGGGTTAAAGAAAGTAGATTTCCAGGGAGGCATGGAATAATTTTATTTTTGAAAAGGGGGCAGTAGGCCAAATAAGTTTGGGAATCTCTGGTTTAGTGTATTTTTGATGACTTTTAATGAGGGAGAATCTACAACTCTCAATATGCTTTAAGGCATTTCACATTTATTGGCCAAGATGTTATAGGTAAACAATGATGATATTGTGCCTGAGACCTTCATGCCATGAAGTCAAATAGGAAATGGCTCCTTGCTTTGGTTCCATATTGGGATTATGGTCATCATTTCTCTTAGAGTTTTCAATATAATAATATTTTTCTGTTGCATGTTTTGATGGATCCATGATTTAATCCATCTGGGTATTCCTTCTACCAATATAGATTGCAACCTTTCCCTTCCTCCTCAGGCAATGTGATTTTTGTTCATCTTTTCCCATAAATCCTCCATAGAGAACTCACTTAAGGCCTTCCTTTTTATTATAGTGTTCAGGTCCATAATGATGTTGATGCAATAGAGTTGGGGTACATGCATGTGTGTGTGTGTGTGTGTGTATGTGTGCATATTATTACCATCTATCATACTGATGCCATAAATGTATGCTTCGGTAGAGAAGTTGTGTGAGAAAAATGATCATTTCAATGATACCTAGTATTCCCGTAGTAGTATGTTTCTCCTTGATGTGTTGAACTCTCTGGTTTGGACTCTTGCCATGTACTCCTTTAATATTGCCTACTCCCTTGGATTTATCTACCCTTTGAACTTTGGCTTCACCTGGCACACTATTCTGTTTATTGTCTTAGAACCCAACTTGAACCACAGCTTCTTTTTGGATATAAGGTCTCTTCCTTAAGCTCTTACCCAAATATCCAAAAGAGCTGTGATCTTTCTGATTTTGTCAGTATGGAGAATTCAAGGTAGCAGGCAGTTTGTAGCCATCTCTAACTTTGTAGGTAAGTCCTAGGGAGATGCCATGTCTTTGCCCAGGATCACACAGAAGGTACTCAGAAGCAGAGCTGGAGTGTAGGTCTTCCTGACACTAAGCCTAGCATTCTATTTTCTCTTCACGTTGGCCCTAGTGTTTGTCCACAATCATTGCTCTAGAAGTGGAGTCTCAATCCTCTAGAGTATTAAGTACCACTTTAGCCCTGGGGCTGTCCATCTTCCTAGAAGACTGTCTAACCTACTTTTCTATATGATGCCTCTCAGGCTACTGCTCACATGCAAGTCATTCTTAGTAACATGCTATAATTCCAACCACCAGGAGTCTTCCATTGCCCTTTGTGTTCTTGGTTGTTTTAATTTTTCATGACATTACATTATTCTCAGACATAGCATTGTAGTGTTCTGGTAAGAGTACTGGCCTTGAGAGCCCCAACTTCTGACACAAGTCAGGTCACTACTTTGTGCCCAAGTTTCTCATATGCAAAACAGAGATTATGATATGTGCACTATCTATCTTATAGGGTTGTTGTGAGAAAAGTGCTTGTAAAATGTAGAGGACTATTATTTCTGTTACTGGAATACAGAGGACATTAATGTTAAAAGGAGTTTGGGATCATTAAAAAGCAAGATTCTCCTCATCCTACTAATCAATTTCCATTTTATGTTGATAGCAGATACAAATGATTAATGCCATGGGCTGTCTTTGTATTTTACGATGTTAGGGAAAAAAATGTGAACATCTATCAGATTTGCTAGCTTCTTGTGAAACAGCAGCGTTGAAACAATTGTCTAAGTGTTTATATACAAATAATATCTAAAAGCAAGATGGGAAAAAAGAAAAACTATTTGTTTAATGAAAGTACTTAAGAAAGCTAAGTGTTTTCATTTAAAAAAGCTTCTCAGGAAGAAATCACAAAAAAGTACATTCTTCTGCTCTTTAATTATGCTTGTAACATTTTATCCGAAGTTCCCATTGGAAGTTAGCTTTCTTGAATTCCCAAATTCCAGAGTCAAATGAAATTTTAGGTTCCTATTTTTAGAACTCCCTCCACATTTAAATTGGGTAGCCAAGGCAAACATGAATGATAAGGAGCTCCCTAATCAAAGGGGCAAAAAGTAGTCTAGAAGTGACCCTTCTTTCTCAACTAGATAAATGACCAGTTTCATCAGGATAGCTGACTTATTTAATTTTCAGTTCATTTGCACAAGTGTGTTGGGAATAATTTTCTCTTTGAGAATCAACCATGCAACTATCACTCAGCAAGCATTTATCAGGGACCTACTGTTTGCCAGGTATTGTAAGAGAATTGGGGTTCCAAAAGAAAAAAAAAGAAAAAAGATACAATACCTACTCAAAGGAGCTGTGGTGTTGCTTGATTGTCATTAAACTACAGAACTGCTTAGTGTTTGGTAAATTCAGAAAAAAATTATAAAAGGAAACAATAGGTAATGCACACAGAGAACACAAAACAAAGAAGAAATATCACATATTTGATTTAAGAGAGACAGACAAATTAAATAACCCTTAAAGTGAATTTCTTAGCATTAAGGAATATAGATCAAAAAGTTTGCTTTGCTTTATTTTCCATGGATATGGTATATATTCCTTAAAATAATTATGGTATGAAGTCCTTCCATAGATTCTATAATATTGTTTTCTTTTTTTGCAAAGAAAAGGAATCAATTTAAATTTCCAATCTCAAAATTAGCTTTTCTCTTACTAACTCAGTGGTTTATTTATGGAAACCTTTTAATAAAGACTTTTGGCTTCAGGCACACTGATTTGGTTAACTTTGTTTATTGTGAAGCTGTCAGACTTGGCTTAAGGGGTCCCAATAAGTGATCATTAATTGTGAAAACTCTTTTCACTATTTCCAGGGGTAGCTAAACACTGTAGTTCTCTTAATAGCATGGAATTACAAATTTAAATGGACACTCTATTGTTTTTCTTAAAACTACTTTCCCACTTCTGATGTTAGTTTTTCCTTCCCTAAGAAGAACATATTGAAATATAAGAGTTATATAAAAACAAAATGTGCTAATAATTTTTTTTAAAAGAGAGGCTGTAAAACCAGCTACAAGGAATCCAGGATTTTTTGCATTTAATAAGTCTATAGCTGTATGATCTTGGGCTAATCCTTTAACCTCTCTACATTCCAGGTTCCATAAAATGAAAGGGTTAGAGTAGATGGGAACTGAGGTTCCTTAACAGCTCTAAATTCATTTGGCCCTATTAATTTGAGAGAGAGTACAGTACAGAGGATAAAGAACTGGTTTTGCAGTCAGGAAGAACTGAATTCAAGCCTCATCTCTGTCATATCCTGGCTACTGGTAGCTGCTGGTGATACAGTAGATAAGAGTACTGGACTTAGCATCAGGAAGGCTTGAGTTCAAATGTGACCTCAGATACTTGTTAGCAAGGCAAGTCTCTTAACTCTGCCTGCCTCAGTTTCCTCAATTGTAAAATGGGGATAATAATAGCACCTACCTCACA
The DNA here is from genome assembly GCF_900497805.2 of Vombatus ursinus. NCBI lineage: Eukaryota > Metazoa > Chordata > Mammalia > Diprotodontia > Vombatidae > Vombatus > Vombatus ursinus. Next base: position 36,167,277 of record NW_020954556.1, on the reverse strand, counting down.
TGGTTGTTGTGAGGATCAAATGAAATAATATTTGTAAAAGTGCTTAGCGCACTATCTGCACACTACATAGCAGGTACCATATAAATGCTTATTTACTTCCATGATGTGACTCTGGGCAAGTCATTTAACTTTTAAGTGTCCCAGGCAAAGAAGACTATGAATTGCAGAACAGATGCCCATCTGCTTTGGTAAGGGAAGTTTCATAGTAATAAATAAAATAGAATGAATTGTTATTGATGTTTACTACAATTTTTCATAGCAATAAAATATATTTTTATTATTAAACAATGAAATTTTAAAATTTAATACAGCTTTCATTAAGGCGAACATATACTGTAGATAATAAGGGAAAGAAAAAAAATTCCTGATGGAAACAGTGTCAGTGAATTTTCCTTTAACAAACTGGATATAACAAAAAACCATTTTGGTGTTAATTATCATAGTTGTTTGCTGAATGGGAATGAGAGAATAGAAGGTCATTTTTTTTTTCCAAATAAATTTTTCTTTGATGAAAGGGCAGTCATTTAAAAAAAATGCAATTCCAAGGTTGCGTTCCTTTCTTCCCATCCCAAACTCCCAGCAAGTAACAATTATCACAAGTAGAAACCCATCATGCTATCTGTTGACTGAGCTACTCTGTTGAATACACAAGTGATTAAGTGTTCCCCTCAACTCTCACTAACTCAGTGTTAAGCATGTTGGACTGTTTTCTTCAAGATCAGTGCTCTGGAGTAAGAGTGATTAACTCTGACCTCAGACAAATGGAAAATGGTGAAATTATAATTCCTAACATGGAGATACTGCTGTAATGTTTGTGCTTCAAAGGTCAAGGTATAAAGAGATGTAGGTGAAAGATTACACTTTTGTATCTTTTTTTGGTCAAGGTAGGTAGGAGAAATTGGGTAATGGAAAATGATGGTGAGTTGACCAGAACAGCAGATACACTCTATCACAGTTCAGAAGTTAACCTATTTTGCAAAGTTTTGAATTGTAAAGATTAGAAAGGGATATTCTAAGCAGACAGACACACACAGAGTAAAGGTAAAAGGCTGGAGCAGAATATATTATACTTCAGCTGAAGTAAAAAAAGCAAGGGTAGCAATCCTGATCTCAGAGAAAGCAAAAACAAGAATAGATCTAATTAAAAGAGACAAGGAAGGAAACTACATCTTCTTAAAGGTAACACAGATAATGAAGTAATATCAATACTAAACATATATGCACCAAGTGGTACAGCATCCAAATTCTTAGAGAAGAAGTTAAGTGAGTTACAGGAAGAAACAGAAAACAAAACTATTCTAGTGGGTGATTTCAACCTCCCCCTCTCAGAACTAGATAAATCTAACCACAAAATAAACAAGAAAGAAGTTAAGGAAGTGAATAGGATTTTTAAAAAGTTGGATATGATAGACCTCTGGAGAAAAATGAATGAGGATACAAAGGAATACTCGTTTTTCTCAGTGGTACATGGCCATACCTACACAAAAACTGACCATGTATTAGGGTGTAAAAACCTCAATTAGATGCAGAAAGGCAGAAATATTAAATGCATCATACACTAGGAAGAGTCAAAACTGAGAAAGAAAATTATAGTCCAATTTCCCTAACGAATATTGAGGCTAAAATTTTAAATAAAATATTAGCAAGGAAATTGCAGAAATTTATCACCAGGATAATAGACTATGACCAGGTGGGATTTATACCAGGAATGGAGGTCTAGTTCAATATTAGGAAAACTATTAGCAAAATTGACCATATCAATAAAAAAACCAACAGAAATCACATGATTATCTCAGAATGTGCAGAAAAAGCTTTTGACAAGATACAGCACCCATTTCTTATTAAAAACACCAGAGAGCACAGGAATAAAGACAGCTTTCCTTAAAACAATTAAGTAATATCTATATAAAACTATCAGGAAGCATTATCTGTAATGGGGATAAGCTAGAAGCTTTCCCAATATCAAGGGTGAAACAAGGATGCCCATTGTCACCACTATTATTCAATATTGTACTAGAAATTTTAGCTTTAGCAATAAGAAAGAGAAATTGAAGAAATTAGAATAGGCAATGAGGAAACAAGACTATCACTCCTTATAGATAATATGATGGTATACTTAAAGAATCTTAGAGAATCAACTAAAAAACTACTTGAAATAATTAAAAACTTTAGCCAAGTTGTGTGATATAAAATAAAACCACATGAATCATCAGCATTTCTATATGTTACCAACAAAGCCCAGCAGCAAAAGATAGAAAAATTCCATTTAAAATAACCATAAACAATATAAAATACATGGGAGTCTACCTGCCAAGCCAAACTCAGGAACTGTATGAACACAATTACAAAACACTTTTCACATAAATAAAGCCAGATTTAAACAACTGGAAAAATATCAATTGCTCATGAGTGGGCTGAGCTAATATAATAAAAATGATGATTCTACTTGACTTAGTTTACTTATTCAATGCCATATTAATCAAATTATCAAAAATTATTTTATAGAGCTAGAAAAAAATAACAAAATTCATGTGTCAAGAATATCAAGGGGATTAATGAAAAAAAATGCAAAGGAAGGTGGCCTAGTTGTACAAGATCTAAAACTGTATTATAAAGCAGCAATCATTGCAACTATTTGGTACTGGCTAAGAAACAGAGCAGTAGATCAGTGGAATAAATTAGGTACACAAGACACAATAGTAAATGACTATAGTAATTTACCATTTGATAAATCCAAAGACTCCAGCTTCTGTTATAAGAACTCACTATTTGACAAAAACTCACTATTCAGGAAAACGGAAAATAGTATCATAGAAACTAGGCATAAACCAGCATCTCACACTATATACCAAGATAAGGTCAAAATGGGTACATGATTTAGATACAAAGGGTGATACCATAAGCAAATTAGGAGAATAGGAAATAGTTTACCTGTCAGATCTATGGAGAAGGGAAGAATTTATAACCAAACAAGAGAGAACATTATGAAATACAAAATGGATCATTTTGAGTACATTAAATTAAAAAGTTTTTGCACAAACAAAACCAGTGCAACCAAGATTAGAAGGGAAGCAGAGAACTGGGAAAAAATTTTTACAGCAAGTGTTTCTGATAATGGTCTCATTTCTCAAATAAGTAGAGAACTGAGCCAAATTAATAAGAACACAAATCATTCCCCAATTAATAAATGGTCAAAGAATATGAACAGGCAGTTTTCAGAGGAAGAAATTAAAGCTATCTATGATCACATGAAAGATGCTCTAAATCACTATTGATTAGAGAAATACAAATTAAAACAATTCTGAGGTACCACTTCATACCTATCAGATTAGCTAATATGACAGAAAAGGAAAATGATAAATGTTGGAGAAGTTGTGGGATAATTGGAACACTAATGCATTGTTGGTGGAGTTGTTAGCTGATCCAACCATTCTGGAGAGCAATTTGGACCTATGCCCAAAGGTCTATAAAATTGTTCATACCCTTTGATTCAGCAATAGTACTACTACATCTGTATCCCAAAGAGATTATAAAAAGGAAAAAGGACCTACATGTACAACAATATTTATAGCAGCTCTTTTTTGGTGGCAAAGAATTGGAAACTGAAGGGATGCCCATCAAATTGGAGAATGGCTGAACAAGTTGTGGTATATGAATGTAATGGAATACCATTGTGCTATAAGAAATGATGAGCAGGTGGATTTCAAAAAAACCTGGAAAGACTTGTATGGACTGATGCTGAGTGAAGTGAGAAGAACAAGGAAAACACTGTACACAGTAACAGTAAAACTGTGTGACAATCAACTATGACTGATTTACCTTTTCTCAGAAATACAATGATCCAAGACAATTCCAAAATACTCACGATGGAAAATGCTATCTACCTCCAGAGAAAGAACTAGGGAGTTTGAATGCAGATTAAAGCATATCATTTTCACTTTTTCTGTGGCTTTTCCTTTTTGTTCTGTTTCTTCTTTCACAACATGACAAATGTGGAAGTATGTTTACATGATTGCATATGTATAACCTATATCAGATTGCTTGCCATCTTGGGGAGGGGAGAAGGAAGGGAAGGAGGAAGAAAGATTTGGAACTCAAGATCTTATAAAAATGAATGTTGAAAACTGTCTTTACATGTAATTGGAAAAAATAAAATACTACCTACAAAAAAAGAGATATTCTGGGGCAGTTAGTTGGCGCAGTGGATAGAGCACCGGCCCTGGATTCAGGAGGACCCGAGTTTAAATCCGGCCTCAGACACATAACACTTACTAGCTGTGTGACCCTGGGCAAGTCACTTAACTCATTGCTTAGCGCCCCCCCCGCCAAGAAAAGGGATATTCTTCTAAGCCTTGAGCCTCATGCTATAAACAGAAAAGTGTCAGTGCTAGAAGGGTCCTAAAATAACACCTAGTTCAGGGTTTTTTTAAAAATATTTTTGAGTCATGGACCCCTTCTCAGAATAATATTTTAAAATGCACAAAATAAAATATATAAGATTACAGAGGAAACTAATTATATTGAAATAGTTTTTAAAATATAAAAAAAGCAACAACCACAGATCTCAGGTTAAAAAGCTCTGATCTAGTCCAATCAATCCAATAAATGGCTTATCTGAATAAAAGCATCTCTTTATGGAGAAAGGATTATTTTCTAGAGCTCATCACTTTCCTGTCCATGTCCATGATCACTAGTAGGTACGTATGCTGAACAGAAAAGGAATGCTATTTATATAGATCAAAGCTCAGGGTCAGATTCATTGAGGGTATGTAAGAAATAAAAAAATTGGACTGATGGCCTCCTGATGAGCAGACCCTGGAAGACTCCCCCAAACTGCTTGTTGATCAATTCCACATGCACATAATGAAGGAGTATTTAATCTTAGCATCCACATGACTGATTTGGGGCTGAATAAAAAAGTCATGCTGTATGAATCCAGATGCTCAAAAAGCATTTGACTGTTTGAGTGCTAATGTTAAAAGTGACCAATGGCATTTGAAAACAGTACAGTATCCCACTTAAAAAGCTTATTTAATCCCAAATGACAAAAAAAGGAGACTTTTGCTGTAGGAGAGGGCAAATTAAGTGTATATTAGGCCTCAAAGATGGAGGGTATATTCTATGGTACTTAAAGTTAATAGGAAAGGAAAGGAATAAGCATTTATGTAATACTTACTATGTGATGGGCACTGGACTAAGCACTTTTACAAATAGTATCTTATTTGATACTCATAATAAGTCTGTGAGGTAAGACCCTCATTTTACAGTTGAGGAAACTGAGGCAAACAGGTTAAGTGACTTGCCCAGGGTCATCCAGCTAATAAGTGTCTGAAGTCAAATTTGAATTCAGGTCTTCCTGACTCCAGGCCCAGTGCTTTATCCACTGCAATACTAACTTCCTCTATACCACCAGCTCCTCTAAAAAAGGAAAACTTTGAAATAAGATCACAGATTTTCATGGATTCTTGGATCATAACTATTGGGCCTGAAGGTACCTTAGAGGATATTGTGTCCAACTCCCTCGCTTTGCAGATAATAAAACTGAGGCAGACGAAGGTTAACTGATTTGCCCAGGGTCATACAGCTAATCAGTACCAGAGGCTGAATTTGAACTCAGGTCTTGCTTATTTGGAGTTTAGTAGTTTATTCCACTCTTCCCTGATGTCTTATTCTCTGAGAGTAAAAGGTTGTCTGACAACTCTGACAGGTGAATTGATGGATGTTTTCTTATTGTAACCTTCCTTGATTACACACACACACACACACACACACACACACACACACACACACACACACAAAATGTTGCTCTTTTTTGGGCCCCTAAACATTTGCATTTTCCCTTATTGAACTTTACCTTCATTTTTACAGTCCATTTCTCTATTACTCTCCACTAAAATTCTTCTTTGTAGCAGCTAGGGTGGCACAGTGGATAGAGCTCTGGGGCCTGGAGTCAGGAAAACCTGAGTTCAAATATGGCCTCAGACACTTACTAGATGTGTTTTCGTGGGCAAGTCACTGAACTCTGCCTCAGTTTCCTCATATGTAAAATGAACTGGAGAAGGAAATGGCAAACCATTCCAGCATCTTTGTCAAGAAAACCCCAAATGGGGTCACAAAGAGTTGGACATGACTGAAACCACTGAACAATAACAAACAAAAATTCTCTTTTGATACTTCATTGTGGTGCTGAGGGGACCTATAATTTTTGAAGGTAATGCCACTGAGCACAAGCTTCTCCAGGTTGAATAACTTTGGAAAAACTTCAAGTGTGAGCCCTATGTTATGCTTTATGCCTATCATCTGAGAGATGGCCCAAGTGTGGAGAAGGTTGTGGTCTGCATATGTGGATAGGGCACCTACAGGGACAAAAGCACAATTCCCTGAGAAACTGAAGTGAGGAGTATTTATTTTATTAAGATCTTTTTGATTGACCCACAATCAACCATAAGTAGGAAGAAAAAAACCAGGCTAGATTAGGATTCTCACTGAAACAAAAATCTACCTCTTGAACACTAAAATTCCTCTGATAATGCTACATGGCTAAAAATCATGGAACGTTCTAGTCTCCAAATTGTCAACATTGTAGGTGATCTAAAGATCTTGCAACAACACCCATTCGGTGGGTGAAAAGTTAGGGGACTTTACCAACAACAACCACCTATACATCAAAAGTGGTCTAAAAGGAAATATAGCAACTAAAAAAAGAGACCAGTAACATATGGAGAGGAAGGGATAAGAGATGAATAAACCAGTGCTACACTGGTACCATCATAATAACATAAAGGCACATTGGGGGGATTCCCTTTGAAGGACTTATGTGAGGTCACAATCTGAAATATCAGCAGCGGTTTTAAATCTACGGTCCACGAACTTGCTCTTTAAAATATTTTGATAACTATCTTTAAATATAATTGCTTTATTGATTTTATTTTATCAGTTTAAAGACATTAATCTGAGAGGGGTCCATGGGCTTCCACAAAGGGTGAAGAGGTTCATGACACAAAAAAGGTGAAGAATCCCTGTGTTGGAGGCATACAATGAAGTCCTAAAACATCTCTTACTGATGCTCCTATGGTTAAGTCTGATTCTCATTCTTTTTTTCTTATTAGTCCCCACTGTTGCGGGAACATATGCATGGCTTGCATATCATAGTAAAACTTAGCTTTGGAATCAGAAAACCTGGGTTTAAGTACCAGTTCTGCTACTTGTGAAATTTCAACTCTTTGGGCCTCATTTACTTCACCTGTAAAACAAGGTCACTGAACTATCTGTAAGGTCCCTTTCAGCTTTAACATTTTTTAATTCTCTGATTCTCACATTCACAGGTGACATGAAGCTCCAGATTGCTAATTTGTTCACTAACAATAGGCCAGAATGGTGGACTAAACCTAAGAACATGAAATTTCATAAGGGATTTGATGGATAGGAAATATATTAAGTGCTTACTTAAGTGCCAGGCAGTGTTCTAAGCATGACAGATACAAATAAAAGCATTTCAGATGTTCTTGCCTTCAAAGAGCTTACATCCTAATGAAAGAAAACAACACCTAAAGGGGAGCTGGGGCGGGGCTTCCTTGAGGCGGAGGGGAATGAGATGACAATTTGATGGAATACTAGGGTCTAGTGAGGTTTTCTTTCTGCGAATGAGAGAGACCTGAGTATGTTTGTAGACATTAGGGAAAGACCTTAGGCAGGGGTGGGGAACCTGCATGACCCTTTGACTGAATCCAAACTTCACAGAATATGACTTAGGGAAATAGGGAGAAGCTGGATATGACAGAGAGAGAGAGAGAGAGAGACAGAGACAGAGAGAGAGAGACAGAGACAGAGACAGAGACACAGAGACATAGAGACAGAGAAGATGATAGTAAGAACAATTTGCTAGAGAAGATGAGGGGATCAAATGTCCATATAGAGAGGTGTTAGCTTTGGAGAGAAGGGTCATTTCATCATCAGATATTGGAACAAAGCAGCAGAAAATGGAAATGATGTCTAGAGGTTGTGAGATGTAAGGAAGGGAAGAAGAGGAAGCTCAGAGTGAATGGTCTCTATTTTCTGAAGTATGAGATGAGATTCTCGTCTGTGAACATGTTGGAGGCGGTTGTGTGGGAGGCTAGAGAAGAAAAGAGAAAGTATTGTCAATAAATTGCCCCAGGTTTTTTTTTTTGTTTCTCCAGTTTTTGTACCATCTTCTTCACTTTAAAGACTGTTCACTTGTTAATTTGTTTAAAACTACTAAGAAAATAAACTCCCAAGCCTAGAGTTGATCTAGAGGATGAGTATACAATTCTGTGGAATATAGGAAAAATGAAATGGACAGATGAAGAAGGGAGCAGCAGCAGTGGTGTTAAAGCATTGCTTTTAGGTTATAATGACACTTTAGATTCCATGTTTCTTTGCACTATTTTCCTGAAGCAATGAAAATGAAGTCTTCATTTGAAAAATCATACTTCATGCATGTATAAAGACTAGCGTGAGCATACTAAAGAGAAGGATAATCTTATTTTTTTAAAATGATATCTAGGATCAAATGTTTAGAGATTTGCATACCATTACATAGACACTATTTTATTTTTTCATAGGTCTGTGGGGTAGTATACTAAATCAGATTAATATTTAGATTCAGTCTTAGTTATGTTCCAATTTCAATTCCAAACTACAGCTAGGTCCTTGTTAGTGAAATTAATGAATTTCCTTCACCCCCAGTGGCTGCATAATTTGAATTTGCAATGCCTATTTCCATTAGGCTACAGCTAGTTATCATATTTTACATAATTTTAACTTTGACTAGTGAATTGAAATATATATGGCCACTTCATGGGATCTGAACTAGTCAGGACCTAACAGTACCCTTAAGAAAGTTCTTAAATCCTCATTTCAAAATACAATAGACCCTGAGAGATGACTGTCCAGCAAGTCATGATACTTTGTACAAGAAAAACAAAAGTGGCAGCTTGTGGAGTTTTTTTTTTTTTTCCTGAGAAAAGACTTGTCTCCCTTGAGTAACTTGAGTTTTGACATAAGTCCATAATAACAGAACCATACTTTCTTTTTAATGACATGCATCTTTATTTACATTTGCAGCACTTATAAAATCAGTTCCAATTAATTATATTAAAAGCCTAACCAGTTTAACCTATTTGTCAGAAATTGGCCTTAGGAGAAAATAAAATGTATTTTATGGACCAAAGACTACATTTTGCAGAGTATGAAACGTTGTCAGATTTGCAGACCAAAGACTACATTTTGCAGAGAATGAAAGGTTGTCAGATTTGCCTATTCAAATTTGCTAACTAGTCACATTAGAGGGAGCTCTTTGAAAGATTTGTATTTCAACATGATCTGAGGCATTTTATTAACAAAATATATTCTACTGGGCACTGAATCTAAGCTCATTTCTACTTTGAAGTGATTTTTATGGATTCTGAAGTCCTATGTTTATGCTTTTCTCTTGTGCTATTTCTTACAAAGCAAATTCCCTTCCACATGTCAAGATTTAAGATTCTCCAGTCTAATGGGAAATAAAAAGGGAAGTCTACACAGTCAATACAGATCATCTCAAGCAGACCTTCACCTCCGAGAAGTATGAGTAAAGGCATGCTCCTTATTTATGAGTTGTTCCAAGATGGAAACTTAAATTGGCCAATAAATGGATAAACCAGGTGTTTTACCTTTGCCAAATTTTGGCTGTGGGGAGGTCTTCAAAGAAAAGCCGGAAGGTCAAGATTGAATAAAATGGGATCTAAACATAGTTAAAATTCTTTTGGAGTTTTACTATAAGCTAGCCAATATATTTATTCTCAAATCCTCTAAGCTTTGATTTTATTAGCCCAGCAATCAAACTGCCACTTTTCTAAATTTTGTTGTGTCACACTCTCTTCTCTTACAATTTTTCTCTGAAAAAAACTATCCATTGAAGCAGAGGAGAGAATGGATTTATCTTCTTTACCCATTCCTGTATTTTTCCTGGTAGAAGGATTGGATCAACTAGCTGCTGGTAGCACAAAAATCTCTCTGGGTCTTGGGGATACTTATCTTTATCTAGAATAAATGTGATAGCTGAACAATTACTACTATTAATTGGGAAAGCATTTACCCTACTTAGGAGTGAAAGTATTGTTTCTAAATAGCATTTATTTTATTAATAGCATTTACATTCCAACCATGAACAGGCTCATTATAAATTTATTAAATATAATTAAATAAATTAAATACAATTAAATATAAATATAATATAAATTTATTAAAGTTCCAATAAAGTTTGCTATGATAGTGATGTATGATTTTTTTTTACTTTCTTATCTATAAAGTCATGAGTGTATTTGAAGTTAGTACAACTATTTCCTGAGAAATGTCCTTACTTTTGACTACCAGATTGACTAGCCACAATGAGGGTAAATTAGCAAAGTTAAATTATGTATGTGTAATTACTTTGTTTACCACATTAAAAATATTTGAAGTTAATGCTTTCATTATGTTACTGTGGCTCAAAATCATTCTGTGGTTCCTTACTCCTTCCACCAATGTGGATCCACAACTGCTTTGCAACTCATACATAGTCTTAAGAAAGCTGACTGGGGCATGGAGAAATTAGATTCTTCATTTGTATAATGAGGGGGTTGAAAAAATTGACCTGTAAGGTTCCTTCCAGCTCTAAATCTAGGATCCTATGGTTTTCTCAGGGTCACAAAGTCAGTATGTGCAGCTTTTGAACCCAGCTTCTCCTGAACCATATGGCCCTGCCATCGTTTCCCCCCATTAGTTAGAGAATAATGTCCAAAGTCTTATCCTGGCATTCAAAGACTCTCTTAATCTGGTTACAAATTAACTTTTTCATTATTTCCCACTCCTCTCTTATATAAACATAGTAGATAGAGTATTGGAACTCAAGTCAAGAAGGCTTGGATTTAAATTTTCCTTACCAACTGTATGACCATGGGCAAATGTTTCTAAGTTTTACTATTTTCATCTATTACATGGAGAGAAATACTTGTAGTACCTACCTCATAAGGCTGGGGAGTGTAGAAGAACTTGCCTTAATAATTAGAACTTAATGAAAGTGGAATGGGATCTCCTGGGAGATTAGTGGGTTTCCCCTAACAGGCCTGCTTCCTTAAGCAGAGACTGGATGACAATTTGTTGGGGATGTTGTTGGATTCCTAATTAGATCTTGGTTGGATGACTTTCAGGGCTCCTTCTAATTCTGAAATTCTGTAATTCTATAAATTAAAGGTTGGCTATTAAAAAAAACAAAACATGGTTCTTGATACCTAAATTTCCATTTAGAATCTGCAAAGCATGGAGCTGTGGAAAGTGGCTCCATAACAACATGCTCTTCCTTACTGATTGTCATTTTAATTTATAATTTCCAAAGTGATCTCTACCTGTTTGGGTGCTGAATGTGTAGACAGTATCCTAGCCACATTTAATCAGAGTCATTTAATCAGAACAGAGATTGTGATTTCATTGCTTAGGGTGCAAACAGGCATCCCTTTTCCCCAGAAATTCTTATGCTGCCCTCAGGTGAATTAAACTCAATACTAATTGGATGGTGGGAATTGGGGTAGCAAGGGAGGGGCAGGGAATAAATCTTGTTTACAGAGTATATTAATTTTTTTTCTTTGAACCATCGAAAAGATCAACTCTGATTTTAGTCTATTTTTTTTTTAAAGAAAGAAACATACATGACCACTTTTTCAAATTTGTTCCAGATGGATTTAGTCAGAAGATGATTGATTATCCACTCAGCTTTGCAGCTATGTGGTTAAGGTAAAAAAATGTAAAACAAACTGGTTTGGATCTGTCTTTCATAGTAAGTGGCAGAAAGGGCAATCCTTAAACTATCAATCTGGATTTAGTGATGAGGAGAGAAAAGAATTCAGAGGGTCTACTTATGTCATGAAAATGGATTCACAAATAGATAGGTATGCCATACAATCAAAGTACAACACAAAGAAAACCAAAGGAAACAAAGCTTCTCTTTCCAACCTGGACACCCTGGGGCTTACCCCAGTAAGGAATGTACACCAGGGCCGCCACTTTGGAACTGCCAAGAATTCCTGGTTATAGCCCTGGATCAGGGTCACCTCCTGGGAATCCTCTTATGCTGGAGCCAGAGGCTGGCATGTACCTGGCTTGCATGGCACCCATTCATCACCGAACTGCACTTTAATAGAGCTGCATAATGTTTTTTAATATTGGCATCTAAAAACTGAACAAGCATGGAAAAATCCAGATGAGAGAGTGAATAGAAGAGAAAAATGACTGTCTTCCACACAGTACTGTATTATGTGGTTTTTAAAGCCACTTAGGAATATTTGATTTCTTTCCATCTTCCCTACAGAATCCTCTTCGGTCACTTTTCTTCTTAGATGCTATAGCATTTTTCTTGTTCTTTACTGATGCCAAGTGTTTCTATTGTAGTTAATTCAAAATGGGGCTAATAAAATAACTTCCCATTTTTTCTGTTTCCTAGGATTTTGCTCAAACTTCCCATCAAACATTTTCATCCTTGTCTATGCTCATCTCTCTCATCATTTTTCTCCTAACAATAAACCATTGTTTTCCTTAATAATAATAGCTAGCATTTATATAGAACTTTAAGATTTGCAATGTCCTTTACAAATAACATCTTATTTGATCCTCAAAACAACCGTGGGAGGTAGGTGCTATTATTATTCCCCAGTTTACAGATGAGAAAACTGAGGTTAAGTGGCTTGCTCAGGGTCATATAAGCTTTTAAGTGTCTGAGGCTAGATTTGAACTTAAGTTTTCATGACTCTACATTTACATATGCTCTATCCCCTATACTACCCAGCTGCTTCTTAACAATACCTCCTCTTCAAGGCATTGGAAAGTCTGTGTTGAAATTAGCAGTTTCTGAATTTGCTGTCATACTCTAAATTCCTCTAAAATGTAAATTCCCAAACTGAACAAAAAAAATTAATATGGAGCAGAAATGGTGTTTATTGAATTTCCTTTATTCCAGTGAAATATGGAAACATGCCAATCTGTATAGATTAATTTAGCATGTATGTTTTTCTACTTTCTTTTTGTTTCATGGATATTCTTTGTGTGTAGATCCAAATAAAAGTGTTTTTTAATTTTAACAATCAAAACAGAGAACTCAAAGAGGATAGCCAGGATTATTAAGTCATTTAGAAATAAGTTGATACCATTTTTAGAAGTTTCACTTTTATGAGGAAAATAGATTAGATTTATTAAACCTCCCAGAAAGATATTAGAAGCAGCTCAAATCTTCTTTTGGACAGTATACTGCCTATTCTGACCACACCCATCAGGCTGTGTATCTGAATCATCCAGGCTCCTGCCCTTCTGGGGTTACAAGTTTTTCTTTTAACTCCTACTTAGTTTTTTTGGGAAAAAATTAAAAATCCAGATGTAACTAGAAAGGTTCTACTTGTAATTCTTTGGTGAAAGACAATCACATATTAGCTCAAGAAAAACTCTGAGCCTTGCTAATTTCTGATTAAGACTGAATCCCAGCTGGGGAAATATAGATGCATATTATTCGATATCAACAATGACTAATAATGTCTCTGATGTAGACAGGAGAGGTTAGTCGAGCAAATACATTATGAGGGTTGATAAATCAAGTACAAATAAGTTCTTTTTGATTATGCGATACTTTAGCATTGGCCTTTTTGCCTTCTTTTGTACTCCAGTGCTTATTAGCACAATGCCTGAAAGATTGTAGGTGCTTAAAAATATTGTTACCTTGTCTTTGAAATTCTGGATTAAACATTGTCCTTCCATTTTCTTTTTAAGCACTGTCCAAGAAATTATTTCCCTGCATTAGATCCATCTTTGGGGGAAATGGACAAAGAACTACTCTGGGCTCTTGATGTTATCTTGACCTAAGTCTAACATCATATAATCATAAGCAAAATAGCTTACTTTAATCTCTGAGGGATTATACATTGTGTAGTGCAGAAGAAACTCAAAGATTTGAATTGAGTTAAAAATTTTTAGCTCCTGAATATACCACAAGATAAAAAATTTCTACTCTTTAAAAGCTTCAGCATTATGGTCCAGACTTTAGCAAACAACTAGCACTAGTTCATAGATTGGGGAGGGACTCCAAAAGCCACTGAGTCCTAACTCTCTCCCTTCAATTCTGCAGAAAGGAAAGGGACTTGCCTCTGGTCACACAACTACTAAGTGTTCAAGGTGCATTTTGAGCCAATTCCAGCACCCTATCTCCTACGTCATACATCACACTTCCTGTTTTACATATATACAGCAAGAGAACATTAAAACTTTTGGGTTCTTGTCCTTGAGTCATTCACATTGTGATCATAGATATGCATGAACTCTTCTGAGTGTACATTTTAACATGCCTGGATATGTTTTCCCAATGAAGATACCATCCAAATAACAAAGGAAAAGCTATTAATAAAAAATTATAAATATATGGCATTTATCAGTACCGTATATTAAATGAGATTCTAAAGTTTTAAAACTTATGCAAATGTCAATAATCAGGAAGTTTAAAAAAACGAGTATCTTCATCTCTTGCTTTTCCATTACATTAAAACATATTAATTGCCAAGCAGTTAAAAATATCTCTAATAGTAACAGTTACATTTTAATTTGTATTGTAAAATACTGAAAATAAAAAGCAAATTAGAAAATATACTTTTGAATGCCACTCTGTATAAAACTATTTCCCCAGTTAAAACCCATGTATATATGTACACAGATATGTTGTTATTTTGGTCCAGATCTGTGTCAGCACAAGGAATTCCCTGTAAAGAGACTCTCTGTAGTCATGTAAATTAACGGCTCCATTGTAACTCATTGTCTTAGACAACTGCCTCAGAAATTTATCAGATGATTTCCAAAGTGCGGACCATGGGAGCACCCCAAGGGATACGTGATCAACCGATCAGAGGGTAGGAAGATGGGTCACATCTCACTGTCCCCACAACAGAGAATCTTAGGATTTGCCTCCAATTCATCCACACCTATACTTACCCCTTAATACTCCTCTCCTCCTTCTTTTCCCTCTCTGTACAAACTCCCAACCTCCCCAGCTTCTGAACTGGGTATTGCACCCTCAGGGGCAGGTATAACCTAAAATTGTAGAGATATCTACAGCAGCATCTGTACAATCACCACTGGGCAAATTCTCCTGTGCCTTCCAGATCACCATGTGGCTGCCAGAGGTGTCCCTCAAACTCTGAGCCTCAGGCAGTTGTTACCTGTAAGTAAGAGTCCTCTCTTTTTTTGTTTTGGATAGTTTAAAGAAAGTCACACAGGATAAGGAGACATGGATCAATTTAGATTTTCATCTTACTGTGATCTTATTACATTATCTTTTTTTCCCCAAACTGACTCTTCTTCCAAACTTCCCCACCGCCATCATTCTAGTCACCCATTTTCACTATCTTCAAGTGTTGAAGTGTTATCTTCAACTGCTCACTCTCTTTCATCCAACATGTCTAGTCAGTCACCAAATCCTGTCATTTCTATTTGCAAAACATCTCTTATATCTGCCTCCTTCTCTTTACTTGCACAGCTACCCCCATGGTTTGGGCCCTCATCACCACTCACATGGACTCTTTCAACAACCTCTTACTTAGTCACTTTGCTTCAAGGCTCTCCTCTATTTCATGCTCCACACAACTTCCAAAATGATGTTTCTAAAGGACAAGTCTGACTATGTCACTTGCACCTCTAAGTAACCTCCTGTGGCTCCCTATTAAATCTAGGATCAAATAGGATTTCATCTTTTTCTCATACTTTTTATATTTTTATTTTTTAGCATATAAAAATATATACATTAATAATATACTTAATTATTTGTATGGTAGTATAGATATATAATTTACAAATAAATAAATAGGTGCATATATACACATTGGGGTATGTGCTCCAAAATTTTTTATGCTGCCTTTCCACCCCAGAGAAAACCGTGTCCTCAGACCTCACTCTCCTAATTGGTGACTTCATTTCAGGAAGAGCCTCAACCATGCCTTGACTTTCCATGTCTTCTCCTCCTCCTTGCTAGCCTCTGTGTGCCCCTCCCTGCTTTCCAGATCCCTCTTAGGTGTTCTTTCTCTATTATAACGTAAGTTCCTTGAGGAAGTTAATTTTTTGTCCTGTTTGCTTGTATTTGTATACCAAGTGCTTGGCCCAGTGCCTAGCACATAGTAAGTGCTCAATAAATATTCTACCTATTTCTCTATATGATAGAGGTATATGATAAAAAAAGTTTGAAGACCTCTGGATTAAGTGATCATTGATTTGCCCACAGTCATCCAGCTGGTATATGTCAGAGGAAGAATTGAACTCAAGTCTTACAGACTCCAAGGATGGTCCTCTATTATCTACTATATCATAACCTCATAACATCTCTCTTATCTCTATTCGCTCTCTCTCTCCCCCCCTTCTCTCACCCCTATTCTCCCCATCTCTTGTCTTTCATCTCTCTGTGTACAGAAAACATATAAAAAGGTTATTAAACATGGTCTCCATTTTCTAATGGTTCTTGGCAATTTAATAGAGAAATGAATGTCAGTTCCTGTAAAACAGATGTTCTAAGGTATTAAACAAGGGAAACCTTAAATTTTTGTAAGCCATTGTTTTTAATCTTCTAAGTCAAATTTTACCAACAGTAATATCCATTTATTTAAGTTTTATGTTCTTTTTTCTTTCTTAGCCTGTTTCCTTGAGCAAGATTTGTATTGCTTTTAATGTAGGGCCTGCCTCATAAATAGGTTTGTACATGGAAATGTAGATTTTGATAATTATATCTTAGTAGAATATAAGCTTCTTGAGGGTAGGCACTGTTTCATTTTTGTCTTTGTATCCTCAGCACCAATCCTAGCATACAATAGGCACTAAATAAATGCTTGTTGAATTGACTACCCATAAGATTATGTGACAGAACTTATTTATAGTTACAAGAAACTTGAGTATCCATTACAGTTGGACAATATTTCTTTCCTTCATCATCTTAGTCCTATTCTCTTCTCTTTGCAGTACTGGTTTTCTCCTTCCTATTACTTTCTTTTTCTTATTTCCCATACTCTTTGTGCTGTCATATTCCAAAGTAAGGAGCCCACATTTTGGTATAACGTAATGACTTATACTTTATATTCTACTCCTCTCTAGCTCAGTCATTTTTCCAGCTTCCTTTGCTTTTGTCTACTAGCACCTGGATTTAAATTTCTGCAAACTGTTCAGTACAGTATTGAATAAATCATTCAGAAGAAGAAGGGGAAGAAATTAGTATAGCTACATATGTGGTCTTATAATCCCAACAACACAACCTGGGATATACATTGAAAAAAATTTATCCATGTCCAGCTTGGTACTTAAGTCATTTAGATACCAGCAACTAGTTTTGATTCTCCTGCAAATGGATAGTTTAACTCTTTTATGATGTCAGTTATGTAGTTAAGGGGTTTATCTAACTGATAGGAGATGAAAGAATTATTTTTTTTTCCACTTGGAAAATTTGATGAAATATCCTTCCTGATAAACAAAACCTTTGACCAGATGAGATGTAGCACCTACTTTAATAATTCTAAATAATTTTAAAGTTTAAATAGAAATTTCACTAGTTTAATCAGAAAAGATGCAAAGCTTTCCCTGCTGAATTTCAATGAATGCAATAAATTCCTTTTTTAATTATTAAAGAAAGCAAATGACTGAAAGGAACCTATGAGACAAAACAAAGTTTAGTCTTGGTGCAAATGTCTGAACTTAGTAGAACAATTTTAGGACATTAATGAGAGAACAGGAAATATTTTTTGGAATCTATTACATTCCATAAAGTGTTAAACAATGAAACTAATGTAAATATGAGCTAATACCTAAGTGAGATGAAAAACATCTCATTGATTTTTCTAATGGAGAGGAAAGGTGATCATGTTAGATAGCCAGTCTAACAGTTTTCAATCAATTCAGATGGCTACTAACTTTAGAATGGAATACTGCTATCCCTCATGGGATACTGAGTATCCACTATAAATCTAAGTCATGGAGGCCAATGCTGTTAGCGTTCTAAATTTAATATAGAATTTAAAAATTATTCATAAAACTTTCCCCTTTAAAGAGTAAAAGTAAGAAATAGGAACACAAACTTCACATTACCTAAGTGTTACGAGATCACTAAAAATTATCTCCAACTGGAGACATTTTATAAGTAAAATTATGAAACATTAGGTATTTTGTTGGTCAAGACTAAGAAAGCAGATTATGATGGATGGATAAATTAATAAGGAACAAGAACTGCTTTGGGGCTTAGGTAGGTGAGTTATTGGAGTGACTTTGTGATCTAGATATTGTTAAAAACCATAAAACAGAAAGGGAAAATAAAATCCTGGTGAGACTTTGGAAATGGCCAAATATATCTTCATACCACAGAATATTTGATTAATAGCCCTTTTGCTTCTTCCTTGACCTGACCCTTGAAGCAGGAAAATAGAGATCAGTGTACAGCTAAACAGAGGATTAATTTATCATGAATGACTAGATTTTTCTACCTTTGCTCAATGAATGGAGTTCTGTTCCAAAATGTCTTCTGATGATAAAACTTTTATAAGTCCAAAGAATAAAATAGCTCTGATTGTAATATATTAGTTCCTAGAACATTATTATTTTCTATTTTATTGTATCATATTAAGTTTTGCCATAAATTTAGTTGTTCAATTAAAAAAATATGTTGCAGGAAGAAATACACATTTGCCTATGAGGACTGAAGTTGGCATTTCTTAAGGACAAAATTAAAGAAATTGGATAATGATATTTCATTATTTGAGATGAGGCAAATTTATATCTTCAGAAGAAACATTTATACTTTTCCTCTATCTAAGCCTATTTTAAGGTTATTTTACATTGGATGGATGACCTTTTTGACATTTAATAGGAGTCCTTAGAACCATTGGCTGAGAAAAACTATATGGTAGCTGTCCAAGGTGCCCCTTTTTCTTTTGATAGAAAAATCACATCACTTTGGAGCTTTAATGTCTTATTTCGCAGAGAATAAAATTCAGAGAAAAGTGAAGTGGATTACTATGCACCCCTTTATCATACAATTTTAGTTAGTACAATTTCAGATAATAGTTCTCTGTCTATATAAATGGTATGTGTGTGTGTGTGTGTGTGTGTGTGTATGTGTGTTACATATAAATACAACTGTAAATGAGCTAAATGTAGGCAAGGAAGTAAGACGTTAATCCTGAATGAATAACTGGGCTTCTAAAACATTTTCTAAAAGCTTATGCTGGATTTTTTTCTTTCTGGATAGATTCTGAGATCAGAGATATTTTGATACCAGGTCTTGAACAGGCTGCTCATGAAAAGACACAACTTAACCAATCTTAATGGGGCCATGGATTCAGAGGAGATATACCTTAGACAACAAAATCTGTTGAAAAGCCCCTGTATGCTGAAACAATAATGGTTAGAATAAAAGGTACATTTAAATAATACTACAAGACTTGGAAAGTTGAATTTTGTTGAAGCCCTGATTATTGAATAGTTTTTTCAGAGAATTGGGAGTGTGGGTTGAAGGAAGATAGTTCTTCAAAAAGAATTAATTAGTAAGATTACCCATTATCTCTTTCTCTACAGCATTTGATACTGCTGACTATCACTTCTTCTAGACCTCACCTGGTTTTCATGACACTGCTCTGATAAAATGATTCTCTTTCTGCCTGTCAGACTGATCTTTCTTGGTCTCATTTCTGGGTTTATCATTCATGCCTCATCCTCTCTCCATATGTGCATTGCAGGGCTCTGTCCTGAGCCCTTTTTCCTTTATACTTTTTTCCCCAATGATCTCATCAGTACCCATGGATTCAATTCCTTCTTTGCAAATATCTCCCAAATCTACATATTTAGTCCCGATCTATCTCTTAATTTCCATTCCTACAACTCCAACTATCTGCTGGATTGTCCACCTGGATGTCCCAAAGGCATCCCAAACTCAGTATGTCCAAAAAGAACTCATTATCTTTCCTCTTAAACTCACCTTTCCTCTTACTTTTCCTGAATTTGTCAAGGTCACCACCATTCTTCCAGTCACCCACATTGGCAACCTAGAAGTCATCCTTGGCACTCTGACTCACCCTCCCACATCCAATCAGATTCCAAGCCTTGCCAGTTTGACCTTCTTGGTATTTCTTACATCTGTCCACTTCCCTCTAGACATATCATAACTGCTCTAGTCCTTCTCTTCATGCTTTCTCATTTGGACTATTACAATAGTCTCCTAATTGGTCTCCCTCCCTCTAGTCTCCACTCTTCAATTTATCCTCCCCACAATTGTCAAACTGATGTTCCTAAATGAAAATCTAACCATGTCATTCCTCTTTTTGAGAAGCTTCAATGGCTCACTAGGGATTATAGACTAAAATAGAAACTTTAGGATAAAATACTAAATGTTAAAACATTTAACATTTAAAACCCTTCACAATCTGGCTCCAGACTATGTTTCTAGGCTGACTACATGTTACTCATCCTCACATACCCTATGCTCCAGTCTACTTGCTGTTCATGCCACATATTTCATTCCAACCCCTGTCTGTGTCTTTGAACAGGCTGACTCCTTATGCCTAAAATGCCTTCTCTCCTGATTTCTACTTCTTGGAACCCTTCAAGACTCAGCTTTCTTTGTTTGTCCCAATTCATGCTTTAGTTAACAGAAGTAGAGTCTGTTTCAGATACCAAGAGTTAGCACTATATTTTTACTGTCTGTTTGTGTAAATGTATCACATCTTGCACATGCCATTTCTTTCATTGTTATATGGAACTATTACTTAACTACTGTATTATTGTTTAACTTTTTATGTTTTTATGCCATTTCCCTAACCATACTGAGGATAAGGGCTTTTTCTGTACTTTGTATTTTCCATAAGCCCTAACATAGCATTCTGTCTTTAGTAGAAGTTCATAGTATTTGTCTCTAATTGAATTAAGTTCCTCCATTTAAATCCTATTCCTGTGAGGTAGAATGGTGTAGCAGACAGAGCACTGGACTTGGAGAAAGAGCTGGATTCAAATTCTGCCTCTAATTCTTACCCCATGAATGGCCTTGGGTAAGTAACTCAACCTCTATATGCTTTGCTTCCTCATATGTAAAATGAAGTGGTTGGACTAGGTCATATCTGGCTCTAAATCTATGATCCTATGATCTCATGAACATCACATACTAAGGCAAAGGAGGGTTGTAATCTGCACATGTAGAGGGAGTCTACATACCTACAAAATCATGTGTCCTTGACATACTGCATTGATTAGCAAATGGCAATCAGGATTTTATCCTATCTGGTTGATCTTTTTTATTCTTGAAGTTAACTTGATCACCAATTATTTAGCATCCAACAGCTTTTAGTAGATGCATAGTTACTTAAGAAGCACACAGTCTTTTAATTTGATTTTATTCAAAAGCTTCTGAGTTTGGTCAGGGTATGATTAAATGGCCTGATAAATTGGTCTCTTCTTAGTTTAAATTTGTAACCATATGGAAACTGCAGCAATAAACCATCCACGCTAAGACCAGGATCTGTGCACTGTGCCTCCCTTTCATATAATTTCCTCACCCTCAGCTTTATTAAATGTTTGCAATCATTTATTTAGGTTGTGCTACAAGGCTACAATTGTGGTTAAATGTTTTGTAATGACATGATTTCTTCTGCTAATTTTGGAGCAGCTTTATTTTTCAGCATGCAATTTATAGTTACTGCCTGGAAAAACATGAGGATGAGTTTTAGATGTAGAATAAATTATATGTTTGTGCATTTGTGCAAAACCAAGCACATGTGGGAAAAAGCCAGTTTACTCTTCGATTTTAAAGAAGAAAACTGTGCCAATAATTCAGCAAGTGCAAGGGTAGTCTTTAAAAGTTGAGCCACTTGTTGATTTCTGAAAACAAAATATTGAGGCTTTCTCCTAGAGAAAGTAATAATAAGCAAAGACCAGTACACATTCCTGAGGCTACTCAGGCTTGCAGTTTTTCACTAAAATCTGCTTCTCATTGCTGCTATTATGTGATGAGACTTCATTCTACAGATTGCATCAACTAGTTTTAACAAGAATCATCTCCGATTATTAGAAAATAAATCTTTTAACAAAACTTGAACAGATGATACAGTAAATGAAAACTCTTCAGATGCTTGACAGCTTGATTGTAAACAGTCAACTATAATTAAACTAGATATCTCTTTTGTTCTTTGAAATTGGATATACTGAGGGGCAGCTAGGTGGCACAGTGGATAAAGCACCAGCCCTGAAGTCAGGAGGATCTGAGTTCAAATCCGGCCTCAGACCAAACACTTGACACTTATTAGCTGTGTGACCCTGGGCAAGTCACTTAACCCCAATTGCCTAAAAAAAAAAAAGAAAGAAAGAAAGAAAGAAATTGGATGTACTATAATGACAAGATGAAAGGTGCATCAAGGCCAAGACTGAGTTTGACTTCTCCTTGGAGGCTATTTGCCTTCCTGAGAATAATCAGCATGGTATAATGGAAAGACTACTGGATTTGGTAACAGAAAACCTGGTTCAAATCCTTGCTCTGCCACCAATTCCCTGTGTGACTTTTGTGGGCCTCAGTTTCCTCATCTGTAAAATGATTGTGTTGGACTATGTTACCAAGGTTTCTTTCAACTCTAAATCTATTTCCTATGAATAAACCATAAATTGAATTCCTAACTCCCAGGGGTCATCTCATAAGTTTATGTCATTTATCTTAAGGGGGGATAGTTGAAAAAAATTCCATTGCACACCTCATCAGCATGACTAGAAAAACAACTAAAAAGTGAAAACCCTACTGATAGCAGGTTATTAGTGTCACATTGATATATGAAAAAAAAGAAAGCTCATGGATTACAGAAAGATGACAGCAGTTTGCTGGATTTTAGATGCCCATTTTTGTGGCCTACATCCAAAAACCTCACTCCCGTGATTTAGGGAGTTAATTACATGCTTCTAATCAATTCTCAGAATATCTGAGTTGTAATTCAGATTTTGAAGTCAGACTATTGGCAATCAAAGCCAGTGCTCAGTAGCCAGGTCAGAGAACTAAACAGGAGTGCTAATTGACTGTTCAGAGCCAAGGAACAGAATATAAGGAGATGCTGCCAATATTCTTTTCCTCCTATTTCCCAAACAAACTGATGATAGAGTTTTTGCCTCTGATCTCCTTTCTCTAGAGTTGTTTATACCTTCCTGAAGTTAAGGTTGGGTTGCTAGAAGAAGAACAGCAGGTTTTTTTTTTTTAGAATTGTGCAGAAATGACAGCTATCCTTTTCATGTTTCCTATGCCTCCCTTCTCCTCACATCACTAGCATCCAACCTTTTGGTGAAAATTTCCAAACTTGTTTCTAAGTACAATTATATAGCAATTCATCACTAAATAAATACAAATATTTTAAAGTGAAAGAAAATTATAAATAAAAAGAATTCTCAAAAGTAACTTTTAAAATATGACATCAAAATTTCAGAACTGATGATTGTGACTTCTTTAACTTAACATTCCATGTTTGATACCATTAATCCTAAAAATTAGTCTATAATACATAAAGCTTTAATGAATTTTTAAATACAGAAAGACTTAATTAACAACCAAAAAGCCTTGGTAGGCTAACATTTGTTGTATTGTATTATACTTTTTTGGGTTAATACTATAATTTACTCAATTGTAACACAGAGTCCACCCCCCCCCTTAGTATATAGTTTCTGATTTCAAAGCTCTTTGCTATGCTATGTAATTACACATAACAAAATTTGGTATTTCCCTACAAAAAATGAATTGAGCTAACTAGACCACAACAACATTATTGTGGATCAACAGCAAGGCAATGTAGAAAGCTATTTGGAAATGATAATCTCAGGTATGCTAAACTACTTAGTTACACTGTAATTTAAAAAATCTTTTCTGTATTGTTAGGTAACTTAAGTTGCAAATTAAAGAAGTCGAAGTGGGATGTTTTCAACCACTAAGAAGCATCATACATGTTAGTTCAAGTTTCTCTTTTTTAGAGTAGAGGGCTGGCTAAGATCATCTTTCCTTTTCAAAACAATATTTTAGCTTTCTTTATGTCTGTAAAGGAAATATCAAGATAATAGATGATCCCAGAGGGCATAAAATATTTAATTGCTGGGGATAATGTGCTTAACATCACAGACTTTTTACCAGAGGCTAGGCTTTTTGAGCCTTTAAATAGTACCTTAGTCACAGATGGTAAAAATCTACCAATCAATGAATATCCAACTGAATACTGTGTGTGAATTTGGGGGAATACAATTTTCATCTAATTGAGGATTTTATAAATGAGTGAGAATGTGCATTTTGGGGATGTAGTAAATTTTCATGTATACCAGTCTGAATGGTAGAGCTAACTGAAAATTTACATGTATGTAAGGAGGTGCTAATGTCTAGATACCCTGTATGCATGAAAGGGTTCATTTGGACTGGCCCAAGTATAGACAAATTTAATTCAGGACTCAACCCCTCTCTCCTCAACAGTGAAGTTCATTTAAACAAAAATGGTGTTAAAATAATTATATTGGCAAGTATCACTTTTAAATAATCAAGTGGGTTTTTGTTCATTTTAATGAATTTAAGATTTAAAAGCCATTAATTAAAGAAACCCTTGAATCAAAGCTGTGATTTAATTTTCCCTGGATCTAGACATAATATATTAGTTTGCAGATCAGTTCATTTATTAATAGGCAAGCTCCTCATAAGCATGGTTTTCTTTTATATTTGAAAACTTGGCAATATTTTGTATTTGTACTTTCATACTCAGTTTGTTTATATTTTTTAAAAAAGAACCTTAATCAGCTTTGATTAAATGACCTGGAGAAGGAGAACAGCAGCAAATATAATGAGAAATGATAGATGCAAAAATCACTTTCATTTCAGCCACAGAATCTCTTCTATGTAGATTTATAAACAGTACTTCTGATATTCTGTGAATTTATAACACTTTTGGCCAAACATGAAGAACTAAGGAAGAGAGAGAAAATTGTTCAGAATAGCCATTCTGTGTCTTTTGCTTGGAATTCTTTCCTGTTCCATACTCTAGGGAAGACAGTTAACATGAGTTCTCAGATTGATGCAAAAGACTAGTTAGTACAAATTAAGTCCCCTCCCCCCGAATTTGTCATGTTTTGACACACCTCTAGTTTGGGAAAAGAATCTATTTAAATTTAAGAAGGCTTTTTCCGGATTGCAGGCTCATAGGGAAATAAAAGTGTACTAAGAAAAAGTGAATAGTGGCAACGAAGAACTTTATCACTTAATCTGGCAACTTATTTCAATGGAGACTTGAAAGGAAGAATTTATATGAGCAGACAGATAACTTGATGACTAGGGGCAGTGTAGTGCAGTGGAGAGGGAGCTGGACTTGAAGTTGATAAGATCTGGGTTAAAATCTCTCCTCTCACACTATAATAGCTGTGTGACCCTGGACAAGTCATTTAAGCTCCCCAAGCTACAGATTCCTCAAAATAATTCTTGAAGCATCAACTCAAAGGGTGGTTATGTGGGTCAAATGAGATAAACTACAGAAAGTACTCTGAAACTTTAAAGTACCATATAATCAATTATTACTACTGTAGTTCAGTTTTTTAAACCAATAAATAAAATGAATGAGGAAAAAACCCATAGATTTTAGTTGTCTGACGACCAGTTTCCCATTGATGTCATCTTTTTTGTGAAATGTTTATCAGTCCTCTTAGTTGTCATGCTCCCCTCTTCCTCAAATTACTTTGTATTTACTTATATGTGTACCCCAATGCTATAGTGCCCCAGAAGAATGAAAGCTCCTTGAGGGAAGGGGATATTTCATTTTTGTCTTTTTTATTCCCAGCGCCTAGCACATACTAGGCACATAGTAAATGTTGAATTGAGTTTATTTTCATTTGTGACATATCTTAATTAAAAATTTGTAGTTATTATTGTATCAGGCTATTTTAGATCACTGATACCAATTCAAAGCAATGACTTCAACTTTTTACTATTATTTTCCCTGATGATAATGAATGGGTCACACAGCTAGTGAGTGTTAGGTGTCTGAGGCTGGATTTGAACTTAGGTCCTCTTGACTCCAGGGCCATTGTTCTATCCACTTCACCACCTAGCTGCCCCTGAAATGTTAATTTTGAAAACGAACAGGATGTGCTAGCAGGGAGAGAATGCTGCTAATTCCTAAGGCCAGAAGTTCCTCAGTCTTTACATTTTTCCTGGGAAAGTCCAAAGAACTACTGCCCTGGAAAAAGGCATACCTTTTTCTTAGGGGCAGCATAACATGAAGAGATATTTGTTGTTGTGCACTTTAACTTACCAGTCTCCATATTACTTTGATGAAACAAAAGGCCCTTGGACGAGCTACTCTTCTAGAGAGCCACATAACACTCCTGAGGGTGCCAGAATTGGATTAAAATGTAATTGGGAAATATTTAACAAAATAAATAAAAATAAAACAAAGATAACATCAATATGTAGTTTTCTAAGTCAATATGCAGCTGGGTACCGATCTTTATGTATGGTTTAATGGTCCCTGTTTCTATTAGAGTTTGACACCACTGACCTACTCCATATATTCCTCTTTTATTCCACCCTTCCACACCTTATGTAACTTATTTCCCTAGAAAAGTTTTCCTCTTCCCCTGCCACCCCTGGCCCCTCTTGGAGCAGCTAGGTGGCACAGTGGATAGAGTGCCAGGCCTGAAGTCAGAAAGACTCATCTTCTTGACTTCAAATCCAGCCTCAGACACTTACTTGCTGTGTGACCCTTGGCAAGTCACTTTAACCCTGTTTTCCTCATCTGTAAAATGTACAGATGAGTTTCCTCTTCTGTAAAATGAGCTGGAGAAGGAAATGACAAACCACTCCAATATCTTTGCCAAGAAAACCCCCAAATGGGGTCACAAAGAGTTGGACGTGACTGAAACTGCTGAACAAAAAACAACAAAAGTATTTTTTGGTGCCTAAATACTTGTTTTTGTTCTTTTAAAAGAAAAACAATGTTTAAAAGAATAAGAAACCATACATTTTATGTGACTTTCATTTTTATCTTTATATAACTAGTCCAAACCAGAGTGCTGGCACATAGTAGGTGCTTAACAAATGCTTATTAATTTACTGATTGATTGACCTGAATGTTAGACTAGTCCAAAGAAACCTCTTGGGGATCATAATGGACCACATGTTGATAAACACTGAATTATTTGACCCAGAATTTATCTTAAGACTTCTGTTGCTTTTCTCTTTTTCATTGAAGCCCTAATTGGACAGTTTATAGGAATAACTGATCCACCTGGCATTTACATAACTAGCAATTACTTGACGAAGGTAGAAACTTTGAGTGGATGTTTATTTCGCTTTCTGACCTGTTTGTTAGTCAGGACCATGCAATAAGTATATTTGGTGTGGATTTTCCCACGGATTAGGCTGCTAAGAGGTACTACTGTTTTCAGGAGCACAGGACCATAAATGTAGAACTAGAAGGGTGCTTAGAGTCCATTAAGACCACCCCCATTCTTTTACAATTGAGGAAACTGAGGCAGAGAGAGGTTAAGGACTTGTTCAGGGTAACATAGCTAATAAGAGTCTCAGTGCCAAGTTATCCCAGGAGTAACAGAAGTCTATGGAAAGGCTTTGAGAATCTCTAGGTCGAACTCCAGGACAGTTCTAACATCATTAGGTAGATCTAAATGCTTAGTGTGATGAAATAACACATTCAGTTAAGGGAAGTCTGAGGGTTTTGGGCATAAGAAAAGTTGTTATAGCTCTATGATTATTCAATTTTCATGTGTAGACTATAAAAATATTTAGTGTGAAATGGGGAGGGATCCAAGTACAATCGATGACTCACCGTCCAGGTGAGTGTAAGAGCACATATTTTAGCTGAGAACAAGAAAAGTTATCCAGTTAATTGCCACAGCCAATCCAATACTGCATGTGAGAGAGATGGGGTTACCTAAGAATAGGAATTTAGAAGTCAACTAATCTCTCTGTGCCTGTTTCTTTACATGGAAAATGAGGTTAACTAGGTGACCTCTAGAGTCCCTTCTGGATTTAATTCTATGATGGAAGGATCCTATGAATTAGCGAGTGAGATTGTGTCTGTAGGAGAGAACCACAAGATATGGGCCAGGACAACCAGATTCTGGAAGGGCCAGGTCTAGGCCAGGACCCTGTAGTCTTAGATTGAATGTCATAGGTGAAAGTGGTGACAGCTGTATATTACGGGATGAACTAGACTATGAGGAAGACCCAACTTGTTGAATTTGCTTCAGGAGGCCAATTAGGAGAGAGAAAGGGGTGGAATGTCAAGATGAGGGCTTCTACACAAGTGTGAAGACCTTCAGAGGAAGGGGGAAGTGAGGTGTCAAAGAGGGTCCTCTTCAAGTGTCTGGATAAGAAATACCATGGAAGGTCTGACCCTAGGGTGAATCCATCAACCTATCAAGCAGTGTTGAGGTGCCTCAAAAAAAAAAAAAGTCCTTGGTAAGCACTTACTGTACTCCAAGCTTTCTACCACTTCCCAGGTTGGTTTTCAGCTTTCTTTTATGCATTGTCTTCTCCCGTTAAAATGTAAGCTCCTTGAGGGCAAGGACTGTCTTTCTTTCAGTTTGTATGTGCTGTGCTAAGCACAGTGCCTGACATAAAGTAAATGTTTAATAAATGCTTATTGACTGATTGATTCCACTGTAGTGCTTTCTAGTAAATCCTCTTCAAGACATTCAAGGAATTGGCATTTTACTCATGGAAAAGCAGGGAAAGATGTGGGTGGGGTTTAAGATTGGGAAGAAACTACTGTGGTCTATCCACTCTCAGGGCTCTGGGATTTAGGGAAACTCAGAACTCAGTAAATGTTATCACTCATTCAGGTCAAGGGCTGGCTGGTGCCAAAATGAGGCAATGTGGGCTCCTTGTCCCTAGCCACATGGCATCACATTTGAAGAGGTTAAGCCTGGGAGTACCCAGGCTATTAGGTGATCAGAGGGGCCTCTAATTGCTGTGGACAATTGATGACTAATGTTTGAAACCCTGAGAAAAGGTTTCAGTAACGCCAACCTTAGGCAAAATTGTGGCTAAGGTAAAGTTTGTCTTTGGCACTCTCCTTCCCTTTGAAGGTTCAGTTATTCTTATTCTCCAGGTGGCCTCATGCTGCCCAAGGCCCTTGGCAGCAATGCCCCACCCAGGCTTGCCCTCGCAGGTGACAGCGCCAGGATTCAAATCTAGTTTCCTGA
Organism: Vombatus ursinus; assembly: GCF_900497805.2. NCBI lineage: Eukaryota > Metazoa > Chordata > Mammalia > Diprotodontia > Vombatidae > Vombatus > Vombatus ursinus. Next base: position 36,138,039 of record NW_020954556.1, on the reverse strand, counting down.
ATCTAAGAACAGCAGTCTTTCTGTTCAAAAGCTGCTTGTATATAGGAACAAAATTTAGGATTGGCCTTATTAACTACTGCATAAACATTTATTTCTTTTAATGAAATCATTAGATGAAAGAAATATATAAACATACATAGATCTGTCTATCTGTCTATCTATCCATCTTTGTACATATGTATTCCCCACATTCCCCCACAAGCCCCCCAGTGGTCAGTCTATTTTTCCACCACTGGCCAGCGGTTTGATAATTTTGTTTCATTTTCCACAATCAAGTCTTTATCTTTTGCAAAAGTTATGAGTAACAGAAAAAAGACTGAGAACAGAAATCTTTCCTAGTCTTAACTGGTATTTTCAGTTAAACTGATAGAGTACATTGAGATTATATGATTTGCTATATTATAAAAATGTTGAGAACTAAATAAGACCTTAGATACAGAGCAAAACTAGTATAATTGGCAATTATCCTTTACTCTTTGATGCATTTGGTGGTATACTGTTGTTAAAGCAGCTAGGTGGGGCAATGCATAGAGTACTGGACCTGGAATCAGGAAGACCTGAGTTAAATCCAGTCTCAGACACTTAGAAGCTATGTGATCTTAGGCAAGTCATTTAACCTGTTTGCCTCAGTTTCCTCATCTGTATAACAGGGATAATAATAGAACCTACCTCCCAGTGTTGTGAGGATAAAACGAGATATTTGGAAAGTGCTTGGCAAACTTTCAAGTGTATACATATACATATATATATAAGTAATATATATTATATATGTATATACACACATACATGTATATATATGCTAGCTATTGTTATGATGATATAAAATTAATTTGATAAAAGGTTATTTACATGTTAAAAGTCTAGTTTGTGGTAACAGTAAATTTTATCTACTTTATATGTACACAGCTTCTTTCATTGGAAAATCTTTCTGTGGGTTGCTACTGTACACTCGTGGTGAAAGTTTGCCCAAGAAGCCACTGAGAATTGTTATTCACATATTACACTGTGTTAACATTCTTTTGTTTTCCCATAAAACTAAAAAAATTTGGAAAAATAAAATAAAGATAGTAGAAATGTACAGTGTTTATTTTACTATATATTCAGATTTTATGACTGTTTTTCATTCAACTGATAACTGTTAGTAAAAACATTGATGACTAAATAAAAAGTATCTCTAAAATAGTTTATCAAAAAGCATGCAAATACAATTACCTTATTTTATAATAATAAAAACTTCTTTTAAAATTGGTAACTAAAATATAATGGAAAATTTATTTAAGGAGGAAGCTAGTATGGACTTATCAGCGAATAAGTTATAAAATGTTCTCAGTTTTAAAACATTATGTGTCAATGAACTCCACCTGTTGAAAAATCTATGGGGAAATGAGAGATACTTTTAGTGCCAGTGTGACTCATCTTTAGGCATTCACTCATTCATTTACTTGAAGGCAGCAGCTTATGGTAAATGTGTTTGCATTACCAGGCACGACCAGGCAATACTTAAAAGGGAGTGGGTATCTTTATTATAGCAGAAGGCTCTTCAACCTCCAATATGATGTCAGTAATATAGGTCCTCAGAGTGCACTATTGTTTTAAACAGAGGTCTCCAGACATTCACATTGGTTATAAAATATTATTTAGTGCTGCTGGACTGGAATGAGAATGTCATACATCTGTAGGCAATTAGAAGAAGCTGGACTACATGTTTGATTAAATAATAAGGCAAGCCTAAGGGTGACTCTTCTTAAGTTAGTCAGATTCCCTTGACAGATTAGCCAGTTGTTATCATACGAAATAACCCCCTTTTAACAATAATTAAGTAAATCCACATTTGTAGAAGCTTTGCAAAACTGTAAAGTGGGAAGAAATCCAATTTAAGCCAAAAGACTTTTTACCTTGCAAAAAAGTTATACAGACCCCATCACATTTTTTTTTACAAGATGGATTAGAGAGAATCTTTTTGATTGGAAATACTAGTGTGCACTCAGTTAATCAACAGTTATTTATTGGATTCATGCTATATATGTGAAGTATTTAATGATTCTAGCTTACTAATTAAGTTTTCCCCAAACTAAGTACTATGAAGTTTTTTTTGTATTCTTAAATATTTGAGAATAAATTTTTAGTACCCTAAATTTTTCAATGAAAACCAAATATGATTTAGATATATTCTCATCAATAATGTCAAATGGCGATCTTACAATAAAGCCAAAGAATAAACGTCTAAATTAATTTTAATACTAGGAATGCTTAATTATAACTACCTAACTGTCCCTTTTCTTTCCTTTTGACTCTAGCCTTGTTCTAGTCTTTATGTACCCTCCCTGTAGATCACTTACCAATGTTTACCAGCTGGAATGAATATACAGCACTGAGAAATCATCATTATTTTTTTAAACTGTGGTTGACACAGTGATATAAACATACCCAAAACTCAGGGTACTCAGCACCTTTAAAAGTGAGTTACATCTTTGAAAAAAAGTTATAATAAAATCTACATTAAAAAAAACTAAAACCAAGCTTACCAATTTATGTATTTAAATAATAGAATGAAAGTTGATATGTTTGTAACAAACTCAAGTCATTTTGTCAGACTTCACTATAATGAACATTATCAGCTCATCAGATTAATTTCCATCCCATGTGACATAATCTTTAAATATACTGGACATCATGCAGATGTTTAAGAATTCATCATCAATATTTAAATACTGACTCATGGAAGTAACAAAAAACAGATGCTAATATGAAGAATCCTCTGAAAAGTGACACAATCCTGTTCCTAGTCAGTACATGATGTGGGAGTACTTTAGAAAAAAAAAAAAGGCAGATGATGGATTTCACAGATGTTGATCTTTCATTGAATGGGGCATTCCAAATTGCAGTATCTTTTGAGTAGGATATATACATTAAATGAATAGTCATATTGATCAAATACTATCCAATGAGAAATAATCTCATAGGTGGCTCCAGAAGCATAGGTCTGAGAATATTTAATGTGATGGCTGTATTCTCCCTTTCACATTTAGGACAATGCAAAGCAGTGCACTTTCTCAAGGGCGGCAATATTTTTCCTTACTATGAATGACAGTCCTCCTGGGCCCATTTTTGGTAGAAAAGGGAGAGGGGGAAGCGGACACAAAAATCACTCACCACAGTCTTGCTATTTGGTGAATAGCCTATATCTCTTCAAAACACCAGATTCTTATCAACTTTGTACATTTAACTTTACTGTTGTTGCCACAGTGACACTGTGATGAGCACTCTTTATAAAAACAAACAAAAAAATCAGGAAGACAGTGCCAGTGGTGCAAGGGATACAAGTGAAATGTGGTCAAATCAAAGTTTGAAAATACAGTGATAAATGTGGGTGGGCTAAGAGGACATCATTCAATGGCAGCATGGAACATGGTTCCTATTCCTGAATATCACAAAGGAAAGAAGTTAGTGGCTAGTTTGAGAAAAAAACAAAACTAAACATCTTAAAAAGATAAGAGTGACACTCTGTTCAATGGCACTATTTCAAATTCCAGTTGGATAAATTGATACTTACTAAGAAAATAGGTGTCTGTATGACCTAGTCTCATAATATGACGATAAAATAAGCACTTTAATGTTTAAAAAGGAGTCCATACTTACCTTGGCACACATTCTGCTCACTCGCTTCATACCCTGCCACACACTGAATCTGATGAGGAGGATGAGAAGCTATGCGTTGGGGGTCAGCTGGGGTCCTTCGAATGACAAAATTATTTCGGCCTGTAGGTGCTTCTGGGGCTCTTTCAGGCTGTGATGGCTCATTATTGACAATAATTTGAGCTGTTCTAGGTAAGCAGAGGTATCCACCAAAGTGGTTTACACATTTCATCCCTCCTTTGCAGGCATCTGGTACAATTTCACATTCATCAATATCTGTAGTCAGTAATAATACAAGTGAGGAATATTTTTAGTGGGAAAAATGTTTCTTATAAGTAGGGCACTTTTCAGGTGTGCATCATACTTTATCACAAGAGTAAATGTATAGAAATGAAATAAATTGATCATGAAATGAAAAATGGAAAGCTAAATTAAAATGGAAAACTTTTAGAATTAATTTACCTTTGCATTGCTGCCTTATTGGATCCCATTCATATCCATCTGTACATTGCTGTGTATGAGACATCAAAAAGTGAGTCCATAAAATAACTAATGCACACTTTCCTTTAAAACATTCTGAAACATCAGTCTTATGTTATAGTGACAATCTATGTGTTCTCTGTCATGGATCTATGATGAGATGGATGTTTTGAGTACTATCTAACAGTTTGGGAAGAAGTCAGGTAAGTATGTAAACTGGGCATGCTTTTTATTAGTCAAATTTAACTAACTCTTCTTAATTCCAATCCTTGATTTCTCTGTTGTTTCAGCTCTGCTGAGCACTGTCTTTGAGTTTTCTTCATTTGACTGATATGACACTGATGACTCAGAGCTCCTAATTTATTGACTCTTTTGCTGATTTTTCTTCCTCCCACAGTGGAAATTCCCCCAACATTCGTTTTTTCTGGGTTTCTTTTTTTGCCTCTAGATTTATATTCTTGGAGAGCTCCTCTACTCTCATGCCTTAAATAGTTACTTTTATTTAATAACTTCTAAATCTATATCTACAAACTCAACTTTTCACCACCTCTCCATTTACATATCTGTTGTCATCTATGGGTAGAAATCCTGTTAATACTGTTAGCTTAATAATGTGAAAACTAACCATATCATCTGACTTTCCAAACCTGTCTTCCTTCCCCATAGTTAGTGACTTCATTTTCTCCTGGTATCCTAGAGTTATTCTGACTCTTCCTCTAACTCGGAATTCCTCACTACTCACCAAGTTCTGCCAATTTTTTTACATCATTGCCTCCTATTCAGATATGTTCCATTTCTATAATCATCATATCATTCAGGAGTCTTCATACCTGGACCCCCAGATTATGTTAACAGACTCCTAGCTTGTAAACTTATCTCCTATTTCCCAGGGTTGTGGGGCTCAAATGAGATAACATGTAAAACACTGAGCAAATTTAAAGTTATTATCCTTTATACAGGGCACTAGGTGGCATTGTGGATAGAACACTGGGCTTGGAATCAGGAAGACTGATATTCATGAGTTTGAATCCAGCCTCAGACACTTACTCACTATGTGACCCTGGGCAAGTCACAACCCTATTTACTTCCCTTTCCTCATCTGTAAAATGAGCTGGAGAAGGAATGGCAAACTGCTCTAGTATCTTTGCCAAGAAAACCCCAAATGGGGTCACAGAGAGTCAAACACGATTGAAATGACTCAACAACAAGCAATAATACTTTATATACTTGCCAGTACAATAGTTCTCAAACACTCTTCACCAAATCACCTCTCTGCCCAGAAATTTGTGAACTGCCATCTCCATTTACCATTTAATCCACCCCTTCTAGTCTAACACATTCCATCCCGTTCAACCTCCTTTCTCTGATATCTTTAATACTTTTTATGAGTTATTCTGATCTCTTAATTATTTCTTGCACATTTTATATCTTCCCATTTTCATACCACTGCTCATGCTATTCCCTAAAATTAACTCAATTTCTTTCATTCACTCCATTCAAGAACCAGATCAAAACCAATCTTCATATCTTCTCTAACTAACCTGAGATTGATTACTGCCTTGCCTTACCATGCACACTGTGTTACATTATCTGTACAAGGGGCATGAAGGTTGTTCCTCCCACCCCACCATCCTCTAGTAATTGCTAACATAACTGCTTAATGAAATGTGGTTATAACGCAGATGGGTAACACGGGAATATTTGTCAGATAAGTCGAAATCCTTTTGCTAAGTTTCCTCTTAATAAGAGGAAACTGATTCACACAAGTAATCAGTATGATAATTGAAAATGCTGTCCCAGTTAGTTTTAGGTACTTAACACTAATATGTTTTATATAGAGCTGCTATTAAGCATATACTAAACTAAATCTAGTATTAACGTGGCCATAAACATTATTGTCAGAACAACAAGTATAGGCTTAGTACAATGAGAATATTGTTGCACTTAGGAAGTCTTCTATTATGCATGAATAGTGGATTCTAAATCAAGAAGTTGAAATTATTATGTACTCTTAGAAAATCCACAGATATGACTGCTAAGGTTGAAAAAGTTTTAAGTGATTAGTAAAGTGAGGTATATGACAGCATAAGTGAATGATAAATATTCACTTACAAGATTAACTCATTCTTTATGTTAACTAATTTATTAAAGCAACAATCTTTTATTAAATAATTGAATAAAAAGGAAGCAAATTTAATTTAGCTTTCTGAAAGAGTGACTTTGGGCTGAATTAATAAGTGAACATTAAAGCCTAGAGATTAAAAAAAGGAGATGCACTAATTTAGTATTTCTCTGACCAGGCTTAATCCCAGGAGAGGAAGAAATCATCATCTGATCATTAAATTAATAGATCATTCACTGTAAATTGTGTTTCATTATAATTAGCCTGAATAACACAAAGATTGTGCCAGATAAAAATTAGCATTTTGAGGATTGCATGGTATTGAAAAAGTGAGATGATGTTTATTATCAGTAATACACTTACTCACTTTCAAGAAAATTTTAAAAAATTTCCACAATATTTGGAGAGAACTTATTAAATTTGCAAATTGGGATCAACTGTTGTTTTGATCATTTGAAGCCAGGGCAAATGTTATTATTCTCCTCATAACACTGATTATTAGAAAGCAGAAAACACAAGCAGGGTGAAAAACTTACCGGAAGTGAGGCAGTCCCGACCCTCCTCTGTTCTTACCACATCAATTCCCGGCAATGGGAGGAGTGAGAAGATATTTCCAATATTTTATTAACCATTGGTCATAACTACACAATTATTTTCTCAAAGATCTATTGGAAATTTTATGTATTCTAATAAAAATTTCATATAACCTACTTGCACAAAGTACATTTTAAGACAACTTTTTACCCAACACTAGGTTTTGACTAATATAAGTAAAGTCTCTCACAAATGGGAAACTTTAAATGCATCAAAACATTTGACTTTGCTGTTGGCATTATTAAACACACATAGCCCTTAAGACATTTAATAAACTAGTGTCCTTTCATATGAGAAATGCCAGTTAAATATACACATGATCTAAGGTACTTCTGTAATGTTTTATGCACTCAACTTAGATTTTAATTGGGAGCAACCTGGGACTAAGTTTTTGGCATTATCAGTTACTGTATGACTTCCTATTTACCCTTTCAAGCTTTGTCTGGTTTAATGAGTATGTCTAGAATGTATAAATATCTTTCACTTTAGTTTATAAATCAGTTTTTTTTCTTGCCTTGGCTAACATATTAAGTTTTTGTTCTTATCTCAGTTCATGATGTAAATAAACTTTTGAAAGTCTGCCCCGATGCTGGAGCATTGTTTAATTCATTACACACATCATGGTAAAGACCGCTGGAAGTAATCCCACATCTGCTGCCAGAGGTAGGTAATTTCTCTCCTGTGTCACAGAATCTCTATAAACTGAAGTTATCTCAAATTCCATCAAACCTTACCGTGTATGTGATGGTCTCCTCAGTCTCCTGTGACCTTACAAGAGCAAGAGTCAAAGTGGTCAGGAAGAGTATTTTCAACATCCTGAATCTCAAAGGAAACACAAGACAAATGGATTTTTAATATCTTTGCTGATTGAAAGGACAAGACTTGGGATGTAATGTAACTTCTAAAGGAGAATAGAGGGCAGGGGAGGCTGAGTCTACCATACCGTACTGAGAATTCACTTGCTCGTCTGTCCCTACCCCACCCTTCCCTTCTGCCAAACTAGGCACTAAAGGTAGCAAAAAAGCAGCAGAAACCCTTTGGACACCGTGCAGTGTCCAGCACCTGGCAGCCAGATCTACATATACAAAGTCCCCAGTCATAAAGATGTTCTTATGTATACACACTGGATATCAAACCTAGAGGAAGAATTAACCACAATGGATTTCAAAGGAGATAATGTGCATTCATTGCTAATATTATGGAGAGAGGAGGGTGTGTGTGTGTGTGTGTGTGTGTGTGTGTGTGTGTATGTGTGTATGTGTGAATTTTTAACACAACTTCAGATTTCTTAAGGCTTTTCACTATCTTTCTAATGACCAGCTGCAAAGCCCAGCAAAGACCCTGGGGGGAAAACACATCTCCTTAGTCTCGGATTTTTGTAGAGATCTCTAAGCATTTTCTTCCGTCTCCCTGCTTGTTACCCACCCAGCTTGGTAGACTCCTCTCTTGGTAGCTCTATCCTCCCCCGCACAAATTCTTCCATTGGAGCTTCCACAGAGGTTTCCAGCCAACAGCAGGTATAGCCTTGCAAGCCCCTCGCAAGGCAGATAAGCAACCTGGAGTGCTTGGCTCTCTTTTTTCATAGTCCTTACGCACGACCTGGGAGTTTGCATAGCCTCTAGGCAGAGGGCACAGAGAAAGGCTTTGCAGGGTAGCCAGGGTTGGGGGTTGGGAGGGTTGGGGGCGCGGCTGTCTGTGGACTGGGCGGGCGTGAAGGTGTTTTCCAGCTTCTTTGGACGAGCCTACCTAACTCCAGGGGACAGAGCCGCAGAACTAAGCGCTCCTACTTTTAATTAACTCAGTTCTTGAAGGACTCGAGAGATTTGGCTTAGAAGCACACGCACATTGATAGGCATAAATATCTACAAGCATATGCACACACAAACAATCTGAAACATACAAAATTGTACTTACATCCACGCAACCTTGCTGATTTACATGTACACAATAGTGTGAACAAATTAAAAACACATTGATGCAAATACAAATTTCTATGCATAGATCGATTCCGATGTATGGACACTCATATTCTGGAATATCACCTACCTCTAAATACACAAATACACACACACACACACACACACGTGTACACACCTGATACCTAAAGTCTTAACTGGTGCTGAGAGATACGCAGACCTGTGTGTCAGCAGAGTCGCTCCCACATTCCCTCAGTGCAAATCCCAATTTCTCACCAAGACCCACCTATGAACTTGTGCACACTCGGACGTTTGCGCTTCGCAGCGCTCGGGCTCTAACTAAACACTAAAAGCCCGACGATCGCCCCAGGGGGCTCTTACCTGCAAGGGTGAGTTTTCCCCTCCAGCCCGGGGCAGTAAAGGTATGAACGATGCAGAACGAAGCTAGATGAATCTGAGCTGGTGAGGTCTGGCAGCAGCAGCGGCTGCAAGAGGAGGAGGAGGAAGAGGAGAGAGGGAGGGAAAGAGGGAGGGAACTGAGGGAGGCGCAGGGCCGGTGCAAGTGAGGCAGCCCCTACGGGAGACCGCGGCTCAGTTCTCCGCGCGCTCTCGCCCCGGCCGGCGCGCGCCCTCCTCCTCGGCCTCCCTGGTTTCTCCAGACCCGCCCGCCCCGCCTCCCCACACCCTGCTCCTGGCGCCTCAACTCCTTCCCTCCGCCCCCCGCCGCCTCCTCTGCTAGTCCACCTTCAGCTTCTTCCCTCTTTCCCTCCCTCCCTCTGGGCTTTGCCTTTCGGGGAACTATAAAATGTAGGCTGGACTGGGGCACATTTGGCTATGTTTTCTCTTGGTTTGAAATAAGACTTCATTTTCCTCCAGTCCTTCAGTTAAAAACGTGCATGTGTATAGCTATACACAGGACACACAGAATTTTAACAGTGATTACGCTTATTCTTTAAAATTTTTTTTAAAGAACAAGTTACTCCCAGTATTTAGAAGATGAACATCCAGTAGGCTCTGCTCCTTTGCCTCCCCACCCCTTCCCCTTTCTGTCCTCCCCTTCTCTCTCCCTCTCTCTTCTTGTCTTCCCTTCCCTAATGTAGAATTTCAGGCATTAGCAAGAGGCACCCTTTGGGGAAGGGGAAATCTTTCCAGTCCTGTCAAATCATAACATCAATTCTTAAAGTTTTCATGTTAAAGTCAGACTAGTAGTTTGTACGCATATCTTCAGATAGCAACCCACTATGCCTTCTCATCCTGTGTCTACTTTATTCATGACCACTTCTCATAAATCCTCCACAAGGGTCTACTCTAGGTGCAGGGGGCTTTCCTCTGGTCCTTAGGGGCTACCAATGGGTCACATTGTCCATTTGCTATCTTTCCCTCTCACTACAGGATCCATCATACTTTGTTTTCAGACTTTACCTCTCTTTGATAATATCACACAACTGCACAATTAATTGCTGATAAGCTGTAGTCTACTTTTTGCCAATCATGAACCTCTCCCTTTTTGGGTAACCCACAAATTTAATTGTTGGTACTCTGGTATTCCATGATTTGCAGCAATACAGTCACCAGAAGAACAGGGGTCTTAAAGAGATGGGACTTTCAGGGTCATTAAAAGCCATGGAAAATTTCCTTTTAATATTTATTTTTATTTTGAACTTAATAACATGGGCAATTCTATATTTATAGAAATGCATAAAAGAGGATTATGTATGAAACTGCAGATCTCTATTATGTACAGCTCATTTTACTTTTTGAGTATATAATTCAACCTGTAACTTTCAAAGATGCCCTGCTTGTCTGTTCTCTTTTCATTAAAAAAAAATAAAAAGATGACTCATGTCCTACTGACTCCAGGGCTGGTGCTCTATCCACTGTGTTACCTACCTGCCCTTGCACAGAATTCTTAAAAAGAACTCAAAGTTATTTTTACACTTTTGCTATTGTATAAATTGTTCTCCTGGTTCTGCTCACTTCATTCTGTATCTGTTTTTTTTTTTAATCTTCCCAAGTATTTGTGAAACTATCCTCTTTTTATTTCTTATGGGCACAGTGATGTTCTAGCATACTCATGGTGGTACATATTCAGGTACCATAACTTATTCAGCCATTCCTCAATTGATAGGAATCCCCTTAGTTTCCAGTTCTTTGCCACCACAAAAAGAGGTGTCATAAGTATTTTGTACAAACAACCCATTCATCTTACAGCACTAGTAAGTAGTAGCTAAGTGGCCCAGCAGATAGAGTACTGGGCCTGGAGTTAAAAAGACTCTTCTTCCTGGGTTCAGATACTTAGTAGTTGTGTGACCTTGGGCAAGTCACTTAATCCCAATTGCCTCTAAGGAAAAAAAAAAGAACTGTGCAATGCCAGGGTCAATTTCAGAGGATTAATGATGAAGCAGGTTTTCCACCTTCTTACAGAGAGATGATAGACTCAAAGTACAGAATAAGACATGTATTTTTGGACATGACCAAGATGGGAACTTGTTTGATTATGCATATTTGGCATATAATAGGTGCCTAATAAATGTTTATTGATTAAAAAAAGCTTCAGTGTCTTACTTCCCTTCCCTTCCTTTTTCTTCCTTTTTCTTTTCTTCCTTTTTCTTTTTTTCTTATCCTATTTTCCCTAATCCTTCCATCTTGTCACACTGAAAGAAGAAATATAACAACTATTCACAGAAATATGCAAAACGAAGTCCCACATTGGTTATGTCTGAAAATGTCTTTTTCTACTTCTTAAGTCCATTACCTCTTTCTCAAGTGATGAGTAGCAAGCTTCATCATCATGCCTCTGGAATCATGGTTGGTCATTACTTTGGTCAGAGTTTTCAAGTCTTTCACAGTTGTTTTTCTTTACAATGTTATTATTGTATAAATTGTTTTAGTCCTACTCACTTCACTCTAGTTCATATTTGTCTTTGCAGTTTCTCTGAAGCATTCATTTCATTATTTCTTAGGGCACAATAATACTATATTAACTTCATATGGCTTAATTTGTTATCCATTCTCCAATAAATGAGGCTTTAATTTCAAGTCCTTTGCTAATACAAAAGAGCTGCTGTAAATATTTTTGTACATACATATAGATCATTTTCTTCTTTGATGTTTTTTGGGCATTTAGGCTTAGTAATGGTATTGCTATACCAAAGGGTGTACACAGTTTGGTAACTTTTGGGACATAATTCCAAATTATTTTGCATAATGACTGGACCAATGCACAGCTCCACTAAGTGTGCTTGTTTTTTCAAAGTCTTTCCAAAAATTGTCATTTTCTTTTATTCTCATCTTTGCCAATCTGATGGGTTTAAGGCAGAGCCTTAGAGTTGTTTTAATTTGCATTTCTCCATCAGTGATTTGGAGCATTTTTCATGTTTCTTGTTAGCTTATATTTCTTCCTTTGAAAACTGCCTGTTCATATGCTCTGACCATTTATTAACTGAGAAATGGCTCTTGTTCTTATAAATTTGAATGAATTCCTTCTATATCTTGGATATGAGATCTCTATCAGAGAAACTTGCTGCAAAGATCCCCTTCTTGACCCTAGTTACCTATTTCCCTTCTAATTTTAACTGCTTTAGTTTTGTTTGTGTAAAATTTTAAATTTTATACCATTGAAATTGTCTGTTTTATCTTTTGTGATTCTCTCTATCTCTTGTTTGGTCATGAACACTTCCCCTATCTATAGATCCAAAAATTAATTTCTTCTTTGTTCCTCCAATTTATTTATGGTGTTATCCTTTGTATTTAAGTCATGCATCTATTTGGATCTTAAATTGGAATGTAGATGTATGCTGGTCAATACCTAGTTCTTGCCATATTGTTTTCCAGGTTTCCCAGCAGTTTGGGTCAAACAGTGAATCTTTGCTCCAGTATTTGGGGTCTATGAGTTTACTGATCTCTAATCTAGTGTTTTCTGTAATTTGTCCACCTAATCTATTCTACTTACCTACCTGTCCATTTTTAAACCAGTACCAAATTGTTTTGATCTGTACTGCTTTATAGTATAGTTTGAGATATGGCACTGCTACCCCTCCTTCTTTCCTAGTTTTAAAAAATTAGTTCCCTTAAGCTTCTTGACCTTCTGTTTTTATGTGTGAATTTCACTATTATTTTTACTAGCTCTAAAAAATAACGCTTTGGTAGTTTGGTATGACACTGAATAAGCAAATTAATTTGGGTAGTATTGCCATTTTTATTATACTGGCATGGCCTACTTATGAACAATTAATGTTTCTCCATATCTTTACCTTTGTAAATTGTTTTCCTGAACAATTTCCAAAAAATAAATCTAGCATGCTTTCTTCCTCTTGTTCAATTATGGTCCCAGTTCCTGGTCTATCTACATTGAATATCCAACATATGTGAACTAAGGCTCCCTTGTTCCCCTGTTCCCATCAGTTGACAATCTTGTTAATTCTATTTCCATGACATATTGTAGGATTATAGATCTTGAAGGGAATTTAGAGGCCACCTATTTCAAATCCCTCATTTCGCTGATGAAAGAATTGAGGACCAAGAAGGGTTAGTGATTTCTCCAAGGTTTGCACAGATAGTAAACATCAGAGGTTGTATTTGAACCTGGGTCCTTTGACTCCAGAGGCAGTGTTCTTTCTAGTCTACCATAATGCTTTATCACATCTGTCTCCTTTCCACTCACATAGCCATCACCCTAAGACAGGGCCTCATCAGTTCTCACCTGGACTACTGCAACAACTCCTAATTTGGTTTCTAGTCTCTCCATCCTCCACACACCTGGCAAGATAATTTTCCTAAAGCATGCACCTCATCATGTCACTCCTCTGGTCTTCAATATTGGGTGGCTCCATATTGCTTGTAGGATAAAATAGGAACTATTCATCTGGTCATTTTAAACTTTTTTTGTAATCTGGATTCATTTTACCTTTCCAAGATTATTTTACATTGTTTCCCATACTGCACTCCATACTTCAGCCAAACTGGCCTACTCACTATTCCCTGAACTGGGCATTCTGTGTCCTGGTGCTATATCTTTGCATTGGCTATCTGTTGCCTGGAATGCACTCTGTCTTTACCTCTGCCTTTTAGAATCCCTAGCTTCCTTTAAGGCTGTTTCCTAAGGGAAACATATCCCAATTGTAAGAGATTTCTTCCTCCTCAGATTATGACAGATACTTTTCTGTTTGCATGTTGTATCCCCTTAGTGGAATGTAAGTTTCTTGAGGGTAGGGATTTATTTCTATTTTGGCTCAATATCTGCATCACCTAGTACAGTGCCTTGAACGTAGTAGACATTTAATGAACGCTTGCTAGATTGGAATGGAATGGATGGACCGGCTCTAAGTTTTTTCCATCTAATTATATATCGTGATTTGGACAATAAACATTCTTTATCCACTTGATTTTTCTTTTGTAGGTAGTTAGGTTGAACTGTTTTGAGTTAGAGATTAGATTGTGAGCTCCTTTCAGGCAGGAACTATATTTTGCCTCTTTTTGTATCCCTGGTGCGTAAAAAAGTACCTGGCACATAGTAGGTACTTAATAAATATTTATTTATTGATTCAGGTATGTATCTCATGTAGGAAATTGTGAAGTGTTCTAGTTTGAAATATCAACAAAATGTCATTTGAAAATAGGTCCTCACCATTTATAGGGGATCCCATTTCCATTTAAATTCTGTGTTGGATATTCTATATTGCAAGGGCAAACATCTCTGGTGAGCATAAGCTTGTATATTTTTTTGTATAATATTATTAGTATATAAGCATATATGTTTATAACATAGTGTTATTATATATGCTTGTATATTGTATTTTATATATAGCAATATGTTATAGAAGTATATGTTCTCTGGTTATACATTATTTAAATGTTATATATTTATATAATAATCATGTAATATATAACTATATACTATTATGTAATGTATAATAATATAGTAACAATATAACACATATATAAATATACAATAAGTTTTAGAACATTAAAATTATTATATATTTATATAGTATTATACACATTATCTAATACTATATAATTATAGTATGAGATAATATATAATTAGATAATTTGTAGCATATAGTTCAATGAATAATATATATCATAATTATAAAATACAATTATAATTATACACAATACACTTATGATAAATTACACTGTTATATTTATATATTAATATGATATGTAATTTAATTGCATATGTGTATGTTACATACATATATAATACATACTAATATATAGTATCATTACTCTTCCTTGATACTAATAATCAGAGTGACATTGACTAAAGTTATCTCTGTTACTTCTTTCAAAGAAACTTGTGTGATTTTGACATATATATACATATATGTAATATATATAAATGTATATATATACACATATATATAAAACACATAGTCTTCTAAAGAGAAGACTCCTTAAGGTGACATTTAGCTGTACCAAATCAAATGTTTTTAAAAGTAGTTAGTAAGTATTAGCATAGTGGCATCTTATATACTCCATGCATTTCACTCTATGCAATTATGTGACTCTAAAGGCATGGTCTGCTGTGGAATATATTTTACCTTTGTGTTCCCTTCTTATTCCTTCATGAAGGATGCAGTTGATGTCTATATAGGTTATTCTCAAAAACATTTTGTACAGATGGGAAAGTAGACATTTCAATAGGTAGTTATTAACATTTTCTCAGATGCCTATTTTTGGTAATAATACTGTTCTGTTTCCCCTTGACTGTACTTGTTGTTATTCAGTCATTTTAAAGTTGTGCCTGACTCTTTTTGACCCCATTTGGGGTTTTCTTGGCAGAGAGAATGGAATGGTTTGCCATTCCCTTCTCCAGCTCATTTTACAGATAAGGAAACTGAGGCAAGCAGGGTTAAATGACTTGCCCAGGGTCACACAGCTAGTAAGTATCTGAGGTAAGATTTGAGCTCAGGAAGATGAGTCTTCCTGACTCATCATCACAGATACAGCCTGGTGCTCTATCCGCTTTGCCATCTAGCTGCCACCTTGCCTGTACATCCATTTCCTGTTCTCAAAAGGCATATCCTTCTTACCATTGTCTCTTACAGACCCTAATTCCTTTCAAGGTCAGTTAAAGTGCCACCTTGTACATGAACGTTTTCTGACACCCACACAATTGTTAGTGCTTCATTCTATCAAGGATCATTCATATTTACTAATTATACATTTTGTATTCTCCGTGTACAATTTGTTTCCCTCAATAGAACATAAGCTTTTTCAGACCAGAGTCTCTTTTGTTTCTGCCCTTGTATCCCTATCACCTAGTACAATGACTGAAGGCACACAGTAGATGAACTGAATCGAATATTGAAATTTTCAGCGTACCTAAGCTCTTTACTAATCCTGAATTTCATTTTTAACTTAAAAAAAATGCATGCTTATATCCAGCAAGAAGTCTTTTTGTTTCTTTTCAATTCTTGTTTGCCCTTCTTAGCTTTTCTCCCTGGTAATAGCTCAACATGGCATCGACAATCTATTTTATTTTCTTAGGAATCTTTTTTCTTTACTAGAAAACACTGGAAGCTTAACATCTCTACCATAATAGCATATGGGATGCACACATATGATATTTAAGTGGGAATTTTATAAATTTTACAAACCAGATTTATAAGCAGGAAGATAGAAGAGTCATTGGCTGACTGGGTGTAAATGCCTTTTTTGTATGTTTGTTAATTTGTTACATTCTATGGTGCTTAAATATGTACAGTAGTATGTTAACTGTTTTGTGTTTGATTTTGCTCCTTATTTTGTATCTTTATTTATTTTTATGGATACTCATTAATTTTATAGAAGCATTCTGAAATAAGAAATAGAGTGCTGGACTTGGAGTCAGCCAAATCTCACCTTTGACACTTGGCTGTGCAAACCTTAGCAAATCCCTTTATCTTTCTGAGTCTCAGACAACTTTAACTCTCAGAGACTGATATCCTTTTTCAGAAATGATTTTAGTGCTTGATATTTTAACTTCATAATAATAATTAAAAAAAACTGTAAGAGATTGTAGAAGTATAGGATTGCAGAAAGAGCAGTGGGCTGTCTGTTGTCCTAGGTTCCAAGTCCTGTGTCTTTTAGTTTATGTTCTTTTACCTCTCTGAGCTACAGTTTTCATGCATGTAAAATGGGGATAAAAATTCTCCCTGTTTAACTTGGTGTGTTGAAAAGTATAAAAGCATTACATAAATGTAAAGTATTGTTATGTCTTCAGCTAAGAAACCATGAGCAATTACAGAGACAAATTTTGCAATGTGGTTTGATGGAAAGGCTAAACTTGGAACCATAAAACTTAAGTTTGAATTTCCACTCTTCTATCTGCTAGCAGGGGAGTCTTGGGCAAGCCACTTAACTTTTCTGGACCTTTTCCCTAATATGTAAAATGAAGGTGTTGGGTTAGGTGACTTCTGAGGCCCTTTGTAGATCTAGGTCTATTATTCTTTTGAAAGGGTAGTGGTTGATTGAGTAAATCAATAGTCACTCTGCCTCATTTAAAGTAATCGATAAGAAGATATACCCTAATACTTTAATTAGGTGAGAACAGGTCTCAATCAATCAACCAATCAATTATAGTCTTGAGATTAAGTAGGAAAAAAAATTCCTCGACCAATTGGAACCAGTTATACAGGAAGAATATTTAGATTGGCTAAAGAAACTAGGTAATACCTTGGGGGACCTGTAACAAACCAAGGAAAGTCTCTAGGAGAATTGAAAGTACTCAGGCTAAGTCCCTGGGAAGGAATCAGCTGGGGGAAGAGCAGAGTCCTCTCCCCACCTCCTTGACTAGAAGAGGATCTTGTGTACTTCAGAGGTCCAGATGACTTCCCATCTTCCTATGGGTGTCCTAGCAGTGTCCCCAGATCAGCTGCATTGAGAGTTGAGGGCATACGTAACACAGATTGACAGCTCCACAAAGAGCTAAGGAGAGAAGCAACACCATAACTAAAGGAAACATTGTGGGGCTCTAGCAAGAGGAATTTCAGAAGCTATGAGTGCCGTCATTACCACATATGTTCTCTAAGCATCAGCCCGCTCTCCGTTGGACTTTGTATTTGTGGAAGACTGTGTCAACAGATATTTTTTAGAAATAGGATGCTTTGTACCAATTGTCCTTTTTGTGACCCCATTTGAAGATTTCTTGAAGATACTACAGTGGTTTGCCATTTCCTTCTCCAGATCATTTTATAGATGAGGAACTGAGGTAGAAGGGGTTAAATGCCTTGCCCAGGGTCACACAGCTAGTGTCTGAGGCTACATTTGAACTCAGGAAGATGAGTCTTTCCTAATTCCAAAACCAGTGCTCTATCTACTATATCATTTATTTACCTTAGTAAATAGCCCTTTCTAAAAGCTAATTAAATCTGGCTAGCTAATCGGCAATAAACTGACAATTATGGCAAGAAGCACACTGGTAGGGACTCCTGAGCTATGCATTAGAAAAGACTTCCACCAGTCTTTCAGAGCTATCTCTAGACCCCTGAGTCGATGTGGTAGCTATGTTCTGGGGACCTGACTCATCAGTGGGAACTGGGATAATAGTAATAATAATTAGCATTTGTATAATGCTTTAAGGTTCGCAAAGTGCTTTATAAATATTATTTTTCTTCACAACAATCCTAGAACGGAGTTGCTATTATTATCCCTATTTTTTTTGGATGAGAATACAGGCACAGAGCAATCAAGTGACTTGCCCAGGGTCTTAGAGCTAGTGTCTGAGGTGAGATTTGAACTCAGGACTTACTGACTCCAAGTCCAACACATTATCTACTGCAATACCTACCTGCCTATTAGAGTATGTGCTTCATTGTGATCACCTAAAGAAAACTCTGGAAGCTTTCTTCATTATAGTGACTTGAGGGACTTAGGAAAACATGTAACACGTGGCTGTGTGGATAGCGAAGCTTTCAATGTTATGAATCATGGAAGCTGAGAGGTGATATGTGGTTTGTGTGTGTGTGTGTGTGTGTGTGTGTGCGCACATATGTAAGTACACACACTTGCGAATTGGGCCCCATGGACAGTTTTTCATATTCTTTCTCAGAGTATCAGCCATTGGGGATGCCTTGAACTTTTACCAGAGAGAAGTTGTGAGTTTTGAAGGTCTTTCCATTCTGAGGCAGGTTGAGGGCTGAAGCTATTTTCTCTTGGAACAGCCTCCAAATGGAGTTATTTTTGTGACCTTGCACATCTACATCTTCAAAGTTTCAAGGCACTAATTCTTGCTTTCACAATCACTTGATGATGACAAGCATGACTCCTTTAGGAATCTGACTTTGGCTTCCTTTCATGTGGTTTAAGGAAGGAGCCAGTGAGCAGTTTCTAAACAGGTTCCCCCGTTAGCTATTAGTGTACTGTTTTACAAAGGCAATCTTACATTCTTAAGTCTTTTTTAACACGTTATTTTCTTTTAACTCACTGGGCATAAATTCCAAGGGATAAAGTTTTAAAAGGTTCATAATCAGCTTTAACTTCATGAACCCCTTTGTAAGTTAGAGAAGTCATAGGGTTTCAACTCCTTAAATCCTGAAGGAGACTGTTCATTACAATAGTTTTCACAACAGTTTGTAGTGGTTGTAAGGTGAAAACAATGCCAAAAATAAACTTGACAGAGAGGAAGTAAAAAGGAAGTAAGTACATAAAAGTCTCTTCTACCTCTAAGATTCTGTGATGCTATGGATTTAATCTTTCATCCCTAGAGGAGACCTAGATTGAATCCAGGATTAGATGAGGAGGAAACGTACTTTGCAAGTTTTAACTGAACTTGTAGAAAATTATCTGTTGTATAAGAATTCATGAGGTCTTGCGTTCTGTAGATGGTTGTTTGATTTCTTTGAGAATTCTGAACATTAACCATTATGACTAGGGTGGTCTGTGCTTTGGAAATGTCTCAGATGGGGAATGTGGAGGGGGAACTGCAGATCAGGATTAAGGAATTCTAGCAAAGTAGTATTTACATAAAATTCATTTGCCTGAAGTCTTTCATTGCTGTGAACACCAAGCCCATCTTTTAAAATATGCTTAGTGTTTCTTTCTTGTCTGCAAAATGGGCATGAGAAAACTTGCAATCTTTCATTTTGAGCATAAAAAATACTCTGAAATGCCTGGAATTCCAGTGGAAGCTTGATTTCGTCATAAGACAGAGGCTATCTTGAAGGATCAAAAAAGAAATTAATCAGGAATGACTAGAACCACTAGAGAGATGAAATTGTTTAACAAATTTACCACATTACAAAAAACAAACAAAACCCCCCCCAAAAAAACCAGTGCTCTTCAACATGATGCTAAATCTAAAGCTTTTGCTGTGGGCATAGTTGTGGTCACACACATTGTGTTTTGCCTTCTGCTACAATTCTTTTCACCTGACCCACTCTAGGCATTATATCTGCTTAATAAAGACTCTTATGTATTTTAAATAGTTGAGATCATGGATTATTGTGTTGCTAAACATGGTTTGAGAGTAACAGGAACTTCCAAAATTTTTGTTGTTATTTAGTTGTTTTCAGTCATGTCAGACTCTTTGTGACCCCATTTGGGGTTTTCTCTGCAAAGATACTGGAGTGGTTTGCCATTTCCTTCCCCAGCTCATTTTATGGGTGAGGAAATGGAGGCAAACAGGGTTAAATGTGGCCAGGGTCACACAGCTAGTAAGTGTCTGAGGCTGGACTGAAACTCAGATCTTCCTGACTCCAAACCCATGATCGATTCACTGTACCACCTAGCTGCCCCTAAAACTTAATTCAAAGTAATTTAAGTATATCATTAAAAACAAAATCCCTGCTCCCCTTTATCATTTCACAGTGATCGAAGTGACCAAAAATTAAGGTAGTAAATCACAAAGCTTGTCAGTTAGAAAAGCTTCAAATACTGGCCTGGTGTAGGCTGTGTGTCGTAATAGGATCAGCCTAATGAAATTCAATTAAGAGAGGCTCAGAGCCAGTATAGCCAATTAGTGAGGGAGGGCTTGTGATATCACTGACTCATACTAATGAAAACAAAGGATAATAACTGACAGCATTTTCAAGTTTGCAAAACCTGTTACACAAATTATCTTACTTGAGCTTCCTAACAATCCTGTGAAATAGGTACAACAAGTATTATTATCATCTCCACTTTACAGATGAGGAAACTGAGACTCAGAGACATTAAGTAATTAGGTATATCACATATCAAGTAAGTGACAAGCATGGGATCAAAACTCTAGTTTTCCTGCCTCCAAATCCAGGTCATCCTCCACTGTACCTTGCTGCCTCTCACGTATCCTTGTGGTTTGGAAATATATCATTAAAATGGTTTGCCAGTGTTTTCTATTTGCCTATTTTCCTCAAACAATGTTATAATTTTTTACATATGGCTCTCAGAATATCTTGAATCTTGTCCTAATTATTTCCTTCCTTCATTTTATGAAGGGCCAATCACAACAAAAAATGTTCAGTATGTGCACTCTGTGAATATTTGGACTTGCATTTTGATACTAAACATGAAGAAGATGTGTGATAGCTAGAATCAGACTTAGAATCAGAAAGACTCAAGTTCCGCCTCTGATACATACTGTCTGTGTGGCTGGACAAGCGATTTTACTTTTTAGTGCCCCAGACAACTAAGGCTAAGTTGGAGGGTAGTTTCCAAACTTCCTTGGTAGTTTTCTTGTCTCTTCCCAATACCAGTGAAATCCGAAGTATGGAATTCCTACCCCCAAATCATAAAAGAAATCAAAGATCTATTTTGCAGATACTTTAGTTGTGTTGGGTGTCAATGAAGATTCCTTATGTGTGTGTTTTTTTTTTTTTTGCAAGACAATTGAGGTTAAGTGACTTGCCCAGAGTCACACAGCTAGTAGGATTTGAACTTAGGTCCTCCTGACTCTGTTCACTGCACCACCTAGCTGCCCCCTTATATGTTTTTAAATCTAACCTTTAAACATTGTGATAGTGATTAGTGAGATAGTGATTGTGATTAGTGAGAGTAATTTATGATTCTTCCCCTTTATGTCATGTTATATAGTGGTGGAATTGTTGAAACTAAGCCCTAAAATGGAATGGAAATTATTTTTTTTCTCTCTGCAGTTAGAGGAATTTTAGAGCATAAATTATTTTGATAAAGTAGCTTTGACTGATTTTACTTTCATTATAGAACATAGAAATGCTGAAAAAAAGTCCTTCAACTTGGAATTTATAGTATGCTGGTAAAGGATAAATTGTAGGAAATGACATCTTTGACTTTTATTAATTGATTAAAAAGAACAAACATGGAAATTTTATTTAATGTAAGAAGTTGAAAGTTTATCCTTATAATATTTCACTTGAATAAGTATTGCTTATATTTAAGTTTTTTAATGAAAGCTTTTAAAGATACTTAAGCTGTAATTATATATTTTTAAAGGGACAGTAATTACAAAAATAGTTGAATTCAGTTGGGAGGATTTTCGAGACAGAAACAACTGTTTCAATTTAATTTTCAATTAATTTCAATTTCAATTTCAATTTAATTTTAAAAAACTGTTGACAACATTTGAATTCACTTCATGAGGAAATGGAAGAATAGAGGACAAACGTTTATAGAATGATAGAACTAGAAGGCACCTTAGAGATGAGTTAGCCTATATCCCTCATTCCATATTCCTTATTCCTTCCATGAATCCAGATTCACACCTTGAAGTCACCAAAAAGCATTTAATCGGTCAACAAGTATTTATTATCATGTACTATGTGCCAGACATGGTTCAGGTTCTGGGGCTACAAATTATAGAAAACCAAAAGAATCCTTGCCCTCAAGGTGCTTGTATTCTACTGACTCATTCTCAGCTTTTCACTATCCCTATTCTTTATATCCAATTACATCTAATAAAGTGCTAAGTCTTGTCTCATCTTTTCTATCTCCATTTTACTTTTTGCATCTATCCCCTTCTCTCCACTTACCTGGCCACCACTCCAATTCAGGCAATTGTTACCTATTCCTTGAACTATTGCAATAGCCTTCTTTTGGTCTCCTTGCCTCTCCCATATCCAAACTATCTTCCACCAGACCACCAAATTGCTATTCCTAAAACAGAGGACTGACCATGTCACTTCTATGCTTGAAAACCCTCAGTGACTTGTCATTCCTCTAGGATAAAATACAAATTCCTCTGTTTTGCTTTGAAATTCCTTCACAATCTGGCTCGTCTGTCTTCCAGACATGGCACTCCACTTAATGCCCTTGATTAGTTCCAACTAAGTTGTCCTACTTGCTATTTCTCCATAGACAGCATATCACCTCCCAACTCTGTACCTCTGCCTAGGCTATCATCCATACCTGGAATATGTTCCCTCCTCTTCTCAGAATCCCTAACTTCCTTCAAGGCTCAGCTCACATGCCACTGCCTATTCAAGGCCTCCCCTGGAATTCCCATTTGTTAATACTTTCTCTAAAGTTTTAACTCTAGATATATTTTGTATTTTAACCCTAGACATATTTTATGCAAATATATTACATAATATATTTATATTATATATGTCTAGATATATTTTATATCTCTGTGTAGATCACACATGCTATTTATTCCTTCCTTCTTTTCCTGACCTGTATCCTTTGTATCCCTTGTACTATCTACTATGTACTAGGAACTATGTAAGATCCTTGAAGGAAGGGACTATTTTGTTTTTGCCTTTTTATCTCCAGGGCCTGCCACAGTTCCTGGCACATAGTAGACGCTTAAATGCTTATTGAATAAATTTAATTCAACAAACATTTATTAAGCAAATACTATATGTCAGTCACTTTGCCAGGTACTCTGTTCAGCCTGTACTGGGTGTAGGGATTACAAAAGCAAAACTAAAAAGTCCCTGACTACTGTATTGGGATGAAATAATATGTATACATATAAGTAAATGCTGAATATACACAAAGTGATTTCTGCAGGTGGGTCGTGGTAACATCAAGGGCAATTGGTCAGTAAAAGAAAAAGAATTCCAGAGTAGAGTAGGGAAGAGTGGGATAGGGACAGTAGTGAGATGGGATTGATATGGAAGGGTATGAGAGAGCAGTGAATTTTGGCTTAGAAAACATCTAACAACTCAGAAGCATAAGGATACTGGCTAGATCCATAGGACAATAGATTGTTACCTCTTTTGTGGTAGCAAAAGTAATATTGATTTGACCATCAATCCCGATGGGAGAGTTGGAAGATGGAATGGTAGTTAAACAGGGCTAGTGGCAGAGTAGATATTCAGTCCTTGGTTCTGCCTGATGGTGCAGGTTGAAGTTGGTGTAATACCAAGGCCATTTTTTTATATAGAATGGTGAAGCATGTTTGGAGTACTCACCCTCAGCCAGGTAAGTTCATCTATACATCAGGACTTATTGTGATGTTGAATAGATTTAGATTACTTCTCCATTGGGTAGAAGGAGGAAACAGAAGGGTCTTTGTTCTTAGATTGGCGTGCAGTATGGAATGGGAGGAGAAGCCTATGCCTGATGAAACTTGGGCCTAGACAAGTTAAGGAAGGGATTTGCCCAACATCAAATGGTTAGTGGAAGATCCCTTAGGAATATAATACAGGTTTCCTAATTCTCAGTCCAGGGCCCACTTCACTTCAGCATCCTGCTTCATTGTATGCTAGACTATGTATATAACTCCCTTTTGCCCTTAACTCATTTACATTTCATCCTTTTTTATTTACCAAAGTCCCTACTTGCAGATTGAGTGAGATATTTGGAGGAACTGAAAGGGCAAGAGTAGATACAGTCTCTGCTCACAAGTTGTCTATGTTCAAATAGAAGAAATAGAACAAACACAAAGCAAATTGCCCAAAATATCCTAAAAATAAATAAAAATTATTTTAAATTCTGATTAGTAAGATAGCTGGCTCTTGAAACTGACAGATGATATGGATAATTGGCAAGTCTTCAGTTTATTTGGCATGGTATAGTCTTGGCCTGAACAAGAGTTTTGTTGTTTTAAGGTTTTCTATTTCCCTCCAAAGAAGTAATTTTTCCAAAATATTTGGAATAGTTTTTGTTATGGCTAGGTAGGTATTGTCATGATTTCCTTTTTATTTAGAATTTCAATTCTATATTTTTTGTCAATTATCAGTTGCTTTAAAATAAAATCCTGCATGATTAAACCTGTTAGGCATTAAAGTTACCATTATTTGTTTGTTTTATTCTGAAGAAATACCTTAAAAGAAGAGATATGCAAGACTGGAAGGGAGTTTTTAGTTGTTTGCTAAAATTTAAATTTCTTAAGGATGTTATTTTCTAAACATTCTTCTGTCATTTTCTATCTAGTTTCCTTCATCCTCATAACATGACTAACACGTGTCCTTTTCTGATCATACGTTTTATAGAGGAAATTGTAAGGAGGATAACAAACATTAAAAATAGTGCAAATCTTTCAGTACTGTATGAGGAAGTATCCTTGAGGAAGAAGAAAGTGGGAAGAGCAACTGGACCAAATCAAGTAAGATCGTTATTTCCATTCTGGTTTCATCTACTTCAACCAGCTCATTCTTCCGGATGAGGAAAATGAGGACAGGAGAGAGTAAGTGATTTGCCCATAATCATAAAGGCGGGAGAAAGCAATATGAGGATTCTAACTCAGGTCCTATAATTCTAAATTTGCTACTCTTCACTGCCCCAGTCTGTCTCCCAAGTGTGTGTGTGTATGTATGTATGTATGCATATATATATGTGTGTGTGCATATATATGTATGCTATTTATATACTCTGTATATATATATGTGTGTGTATGTGTATATATATGTGTATAGTATGTTAGAGGTGAAGAGGTTTTGAAAGTATTGTGAGACTGATTTTCAAATCACGTAAAAGAGGGAATGGCACCCAAATATTGAATAAAATCACAAATGACATTATTACTCCCAAAAGGTAATTAATAGGATATCAACAACTACCGATTTATATGCCAGCCTTTGCATCATTATAAAATTCATATGAGAATGATCAGAACATAGCGTTGATAAAAATATGAGTGGGAACAGGTAGGCTTTCACAAATAATTTTCTGAGTTAGAATACATTTCTACAGTTATAGAACTTGATTGAAAGGTACAGAGGGCATAAAATCCCACTGTTTATTACTTGTTGGTTATAAAAAATATTTTTGACTTGCAACTTTAAAGACTTTCCTTCAATAAGGAATGTATCTTATGCAGGCTAATTAAGTTTCCTGCAACCTGTTTTGGGTCTATTTTCTTCTCAAGTTCATGCCCATAAATATTCATTTCCACTGAACCTTCCCTAACCAAGACCACAATGTAACACATAGTATCATAGTGTAGTGCCCTGTCTGAACTCACTCTTTCAACCTGAACTTGTACAGATAGGTTGGATTACCAAAGGGTGGCTCACTATTGCTTTCCTTGGGTTTTTTTTTGAGATAACTCCAAGGGGGTTGGTGTTTCTGACATTATCACTCATGAGCACTCATCTGCTTTTCTCCCCTAATATAGATTAATTTTTATATCAATTAACTTTTACAAAGGGATATTTTCTGAGAATCAAGGACAGAAATTATAAAAATACTCCCAAAATCAGAGGTGTACTCTCCCTTGTGTGGTAAATATCTGAAATGCAACCTAATTAAATTTTTTCTTCCTATTCAATTATGGGCTCAGCTCATTATCTCTCTGTAGATGTCTATCTGAGGTATATATACTGCTAAATTAACTCAATAGATTCCTCAAAGATTTATATGTATAGTCTAAATGATAGACATTCTTCATACTTTTGAGTTTTCATATGTGGGATATTATAATGATATATTTTGATAGGCTATGGATCTCATTGAGGATACCCTTTAATATTAGGATCATCTTTCATGACAGTGGCAAAAAGCCTTAACAAGCATAAATCTAACTCTATTTTATTCCTCACTCAATATTGATAATCGGATAATTGTTGAACAAAGTAATTTCTGTGGTGACATCTGTCAAGGAATCTTGTATGATATTAATATGGATGCAATAGGAGACAGAAGAAACAACTTCTGCCATCAATGGATTATTCCATCAAATTTCTGACTTGCCCATAAGCTGCATGTCACCTGGCCTTGACGATGGTGTCAACCAGGTAGCATGAACTCTGGTTGGATGTAGGCACTTATAGCATGTCCAGTGGAGGCTGGAAAAGATCTCATGAGGGAGATGGTAATTAATAGAGTCTGATGTAGAAAAGCCAGAGCTGGAGGAGGAGAATGGATGCAAAACTTAGAGAGCCATGAGCAGTAGTGGCTAGAGTGCGGTACTTGGATCCAGGAAGACCTGGCTTCAAACCCCACCTCTGACAGTTAAGAGCTGTATGATTCTGGGCAAGTCATTTGACCTGTCTGGGATTGTTCCCTGCAAAGCTAAGCAATTGGACTAGATGACTTCTAAGGTCCCTTTCAGCTTTAAGTCTATGATTTTATGAGGATGCCCCTCAGCTGTGTCTAACTCTGGCCAGTTCTACAGCAGCAGAAGCAGCAGTGGTGTCAGGGCTGCAAAATGAAGCTTTTCCCTCTAGGTTATGAGCCAGAAGATTGAGCAAAAAGCTCACACGTCCAAGAAATGATGCTGCTATTTTGAGCAGTCAATAGAGATCTCCATGATACTCCCCTAACTACAACAGCAAGAAATCTTATGGAAAAGGAAGCATAATCTGACTTTCTATCATCTTCCTGTTAGTTACCTGAGATTTGTCTCTCCTCTTGTGTTGAAAATACACAGGGGCAGTGCGTATGGAGTGGGCTCACACATATTTTGTCCAGTTCCTTTAGCTTACGTCACTGGGATGATAAAGCAATGCGAGAAGCAGACATGAGTTTGTTTGCAACCTTCAGTCCTGGTGATTTGGGAGGTAGTAGTTTGGGAAATTGGGGATGTGAGTATATACTGCTTGATTTAATCCTTTGGTATTTACTTTGCTATCTGTTTTCAGTAAATATGCTTTACTTTACTAGTATAATGGGGAACTGACCAATGAGGGCCTTGTCTTTAAAGCATGCACAATATTCCCTTTCTGGTTTCCATCTGACACAGTGGATCTTTAAGGAGCTTTCTGTCATGAGTTACTCAGTGGTTGGTGCCACATGGTGAGAACTAGTTTCTTGGCTGTCTTCAGAGCCAGAAAGGCTGATGACAGAGCTGGAACTGAGTTCACACACAAAAGGATTACTACACCCCTCTATCATCCCTTTCTTGGCCCTCTTCCTTCCTTGTTAGCTTTCAAGTGAAGAACTGCTAAGAGCCCATAATTGAATAGGAAGAAGAAATATAATTGGACTGCATTTAGGATATTGTATAATCTGTAATTGTGTGATAGTGTGATCTACTTGTGTAGATCACCAGCTATTGCCCGAAATAAAACTCCATTAAAAGAAAAAAAAGCACCAATTTTCTTCCCATGATTGCATATTATGGAATAACACATTTTCCAAAGAATCAAACCTGTGGGTGGCCCCAAAGTCAGTCCATCAGTAAGGATTTATTAAATGCTTACTATGTGTCAGGCACTGTGCTAAGTGCTGGGGATACAAAGAAAGGCAAAAAAGCCCCTGCTCTTGTGGATCTATCAATCTAACTGGGGAGATAACACGCAAATAACTATGTGTGAAAAGCTGTATATGGGATAAATAGGAACTAATCATTAGAGGGAAGGCACTAGAATAAAGGAGGGGTTGAGAAAGGTGTCCTGATGTAACCCCAGACCCAGAGCCCATTAGTATGGGACTCTTCTCATTGTGGATATGAATGCCAGAGCATTTTATATTTGATCCTGGAGGAAATAGGGAGTAACTGGAGTTTATTGAGTGAGAGTGGGGGGAGGCAACATGGTTGGACCTGTACTTTAGGAAAATCACTTTGTTGGCTGAGTGGAGGATGGATTAGAGTTAGGGGAGACTTGAAATAAGCAGACCCATCAGCAAGTTTTTGCAAAAGTGTAGGCCTGAGGTGATGAGGGCCTGCACAAGGATAATGGCAGGGGCAGAGGAAACTGGGTATTGTATTTGAGAAATGTTGCAGAGACAAAATGGATAGTGCTTGGCAATAGATTGAATGTGTGTGTGTGTGTGTGTGTGTGTGTGTGT
>NW_020954556.1:36067284-36109223 GCF_900497805.2 Vombatus ursinus | reverse complement strand
TGTGTGTGTGTGTGTGTGTGTGTGTGTGTGTAAGAGAGTTAGGAATCAAGGATGACAACTAAGTTGTGAGCCTGGAGGATTGGGAGGAGGAAGGTGCCTTTGACAGTAATAGGGAAGGTAGGAAGGGGGAGGAAAGATAATGAGTTTAGTCTTGAACATGTTGAGTTTAACATGCCTACAGGACACCCAGTTTAAGATTTCTAAGAGGCAATTAGAGATGCAAGATGGGAGGTCAGCAGACAGATTAGGGTTGGATAAGTAGATATGAAAATCATCAGTGTAGAGATAATTTGATCTATGGGAGCTGATGAGATCACCAAATGAAATAGTATAGAGGGAGATGAGAAGAAGGCCTAGGACAGAGCCCTGTGGGACATCCATGGTTAGTGGACTGATCTAGATGGAAATATAGCAGGTAGGAGAACCAGGGGAGAGAAGTGTCCCAAAAACCTAGAGAGAAGAGAGTATCTAAAAGAAGAGGGTGAATAACATGTCAGTGATTGCAGAGAGATCAAGAGGGATGAGGACTGAGAAAAGGCCATTGGATTTGGCAATTAAGAGATCAGCGGTAACTTTGGAGAGACTAGTTTCAGTTGAATGATGAATTAGAAAGCCAGATTGTAGAGTTAAAAAGAGAATAAAAAGAGAGGAAGTGGGGGCACCTATTGTAGATGGGCTTCTCTAAGAGTTTAGCCACAAAAGGTAGGAGAAATATGGGATGATACTGGGGATGGAAGGATCAAATGAGGGTTTTTTTTATAAGAAGGGAGATATGGGTATGTTTGTAGGCAGTAGGGAAGGAGCCAGTAGATAGGGAGAGAGATTGAAGATAAGTGAGAGAATGAGGAAAGATGCATCATCATAGGCCTAAGTAGACTGAATCCGATTATTAGGGATGATTTGCATGTAAGGAATGGTGTAAAGGCCTTTTGACTAGCAATATGTAAATAAAAGAACTTTGATAATCACAAAATCTTAAGAACAGAGGGACTTAAGTCTAATTTCTGCCAAAATATCAAATATCATCACAGTGTTCCCAACAATAGGTTTTTCTGCTTCCCTTTGAAGAATTCCTGTGATTGGGAACTCACCAACTCCTAAAGAAGCCCTTTCTAAAAGTTTTTCCCTAATATTGGGCTGAAATCTAGCTCCTAATAATTTCCACCAATTGATCCTTTTTCATTTCAGTGGAAAGAGTGATGGATTTGGAGCCAGAGGACTTAGGTTAAAATCTTAGGTCTTTTACTTACTACCTATGTGATCTTGGTCAAGTTACTTAACCTCTTTGGGCCTCAGTTTCTTCATATGTAAAACAATAGGGTTGAATTGCTGTTCAGATGTTTGAAACCAGCAGTCAATTCCCACAAGGAATATGAGTTATGCTTTTCCCACAAAGTTAGGAATATGAAAGTATTTGCTAGTTGCTGTTTTTTTTTAAAGCCTGTTAGAAGGCCTTTTGTTTTTTCTTTAAGATGTTTTGTTCTTGAAGTATTTGATAGAGTTTTGTCCCTTACTTGACTTTCACAGTCACATTTACTCCTTTCATGTTTCTCCAGTGGAGTCTGTTTGCTTTCTCAGTTATTTTTCTACTAGTTGCTAAGGAAAGCATTCATTTCTGCAAAAAAAAAGGCACAAGTTTGTGAAACAGTACTTTTATGTGGCAAAAAGCAGGGCTTACGTGAAATGAAGGTATGCATTGTCCCTTTCCACCTCCACAGCATTTTCTGAAAATTGGCATACTACTCTAGATCTGACTAAAAAGGGTAGAGTTAATTTAAAGGAAATTATGCTTTTAATGGGCCACATAAAAGGTACTAGGTTCCTGTCTTCCCTAATACAGATAAGAAAATTATTTCACATTCCTTTTTCTTCTCTATATGTCTGGTGAAGATTTTGTACCATTAGAAAAAAAGGAAGGAAAGAATGGAGAAAGGAAGAAAAAAATAAAGAGGAAAAAAAGATCAGTAATTTTAAAAAATCCTGTCACATTAAAGCCACTATTAACATTCAATGTCACAGCTGGAAGGGACCTTAGAGATCTTGTGAATCAACCTTTTCATTTTACAGATGAAAAAACAAAAAGGGAAGGGGAGAGAGACAGAGAGAGAGACAGAGACACACACACCGAGAAGCTAAGTGATTTGTCCAACGTCACATATAGCTAATTAGTATCAGAGCGAAGACCAAAATCTGTCTCCTGCTTTCAGGTTTGTGTTGGTAAATGTTTAGGGGAAAAAAAAAAGTATGTATAATTAATTTTAAAGTTTAATTGGCATTAACATTTTCTTCATCATTTTCTTAAGTCTAGACAATGAACAAAACAATAATTTGTACCATTTTCCAATTTCTGAGGTATAAATGCTCACACTGAAAATTTAACAATTTTCCCTACTGAGCTGGTATGAGCAGTCTTCAGTACACTTTTGCCTGCATTCCAGTCTAATACTTTTTCTACTATACAATTGTGCTCCCTATATTTGATTTAGTTTCATTTTATGGCCA
This sequence comes from Vombatus ursinus, assembly GCF_900497805.2. Taxonomy (NCBI): domain Eukaryota; kingdom Metazoa; phylum Chordata; class Mammalia; order Diprotodontia; family Vombatidae; genus Vombatus; species Vombatus ursinus. Next base: position 36,106,721 of record NW_020954556.1, on the reverse strand, counting down.
AATTAAAGGTGAACCAGACTAAACTTTTTTAAGATTAGTTTAAAAAGAAGTAGATAATCTTTATGGAAAATTGTTTTGCATGAACTGTTCCTGGAGATAGCAGTATTTAATGTGCTGTTGAATAGTAATAGTAGAAATTTTGCAAATGCTTTTGATTGAGTTGTCATATATGAAGGTTCTGCAATGTTCTCATTGTCAGGGGCAAATTTTGAGTTTTTTTTATTTCCAGTAGTTGGCATAGGTTTGTCCCTGTCCATCCATCCCCTTTTCTATGGTTCCCCTTGTGACCAATGGCATAGATTTGTCAAATTTGGCTAAGTTTAGGGGTTTAGATGATAATAACTGAATGGAGATAAAGAACAAAGGTATATTAGGGTGTGAATTTTAAAAAACATAATTCAATTTTCAATTAAAATATCCAAAAATTGCACATGAAAGTTAAGGGAATTTCAGAATGCCTTCTTTTGTCTTAGGAAAATGCCATCCTGAAGAAATATGATGAATGGGGGAAAATTTTGGAGAGTAGAAATATATCAATGGTTAAATTTTCTAGAATTTCACTGTAGAATTTTTTTCTGCTAGATTTCAACCGTTTATTTAAAATAATTAAAAAAAATACACCCCACCCCCAAGACGAAGTATATGTGTGTTTAGGGCAAGAAATGGAGTGGGGAAAAATAATGAAACAAGTGTCCCACCCCCTCAAACAAACCCAACAAGAAAATGGCGAATGTGTAAAAATGTTTCAGAGTTTAGACAGCTCTGGGTAGAAAGGGTTAAAAGTTAAACATCTTGACTTCATGTTTCTACATAATATGAAAAAAAAATTCAGTGTGAGGTTTGCCTTAACCATATTGATAACCAGAATTATTGTTTGTTTGTTTTTTAAAGTGAGGCGTCTAACTCAGATCTGCCATTCTTCTGAAGAATGTTCTCTTCAAGATCACCAAACACCTATTAATTGCTAAATCCTACGACCTTTTCAAAAGCCCTGTCTCTGATGACTTTTATGTAACATTGGATGCTATTGATTCTACAGTGGCAATATCAGTCACATCCATGCCCTCCTGCTTACTTATACTGCAACTACTATAACCTACTTCAGCATATCACTATCTTTCAACTGCTCGATTTTAATAACTTTCTAATAGATCTCCTTGTCTCTAGCCTCTGTCATTTTTCACAGGACTACCAAAACAATCTTTCCAATAAATAGATATGAATGTGATTCCCTTTCTTAAAAAAAAAAAACCCAAACACTTTAGTACCTCTCTCCTAGTACCTTTTGGATGAACCAAGACCTTTTTTTGTTTTAAATTTAAAGTTTTATTTTTTACAATTAAATGTAAAAATAATTTTTTACATTTTTTTAAACTTTTGAGTTCCGAATTCTCTCCTTCACTCCTTCCCCTGGCCCCTCCTTGAGAATAAAAGCAATTTGATATAAATTATACATGTGCAGTCATACAAAACATATTTTCATATTAGCCATGATGCAAAAGAAAACACAGACTCCCCAAAAAAACCAAGGAAAAATAAAGTAAAAAAAAGTATGTTTCTATTTGCATTCAGACTCCATCAGTTCCTTTTTTGGACGTAGATAGCATTTTTCAACATAAGACCTTTGGAATTGTCTTAGACCATTGTATTGCTGAGAATAACTAAGTTATTTCAAGTTGATCATTGTATAATACTGCTATTACTGTGTACAATGCTTTCCTGGTACTTCACTTTGCATCAGTTCATGTAAATCTTTCCAGGTTTTTCTGAAACCATACTGCTCATCACTTCTTTTTTTTTAATAATTAATTTATTTTTAGTTTTCAACATTCTTTCATAAGATTTTAAATTTTACATTTTCTTCCTCTCCTTCTCCTCCCTCCCTCCCAAGACAGCATGCAATCTGATATAGGCTCTGCTTATAAATTCATATTAAACATATTTTCACATTAGTTATGATATAAAGAAAAATTAGAACCAATGGGAGGAACCATGAGAAAGAAGAAACAAAATAAAACAACAGAAGAAAAGGAGAGCAAATAGTATGCTTCCCTCTGCATTCAAACTCCAAAGTTCTTTGTCTGGATGTGGATAGCATTTTCCATTGTGAGTCTTTTGGAGTTGTCTTAGAGCGTTGCATTGCTGAGAAGAGCCAAGTCTATCAAAGTCAGTCATCACACAAGGGGACTGATAGTGTGTACAATGTTCTTCTGGTTCTGCTCATTTCACCCAGCATCAGTTCGTATTAGCCTTTCCAGGTTTTTCTGAAGATTACCTGCTCGTCATTTCTTATAGCACAATAGTATTCCATTATATTCATAAACTACTACTTATTCATCCATCCCCCAATTGATAGGCATCCCCTCAAATTTCCAATTCTTTGACATCACAAAAATATTTTTGTATACATATGTCCCTTTCTTTCCTTTCTTTTTTATTTATTTGGGATATAAACCTAGTAGTGGTATTGTTGGGTCAAGGGGTACGCAGTTTTATAGTCCTTTGGGCATAGTTCCAAATTGTTTTCCAGAATGGTTGGATTAGTTCACAACTCCACCAACAGTGCATTAGTGTCTCATTTTCCCCAGATCCCCTCCAACATTTATAATTTTCCTTTTCTGTCATATTAGCCGATTTTATAGGTATGCATTTCTCTGGTCAATATTGATTTGGAGTTGAAATATAAACTTCTTAATCTGACATTTAAGGCCAGTTTGACTCCAACCTATTTTTAGCTTCTTTTCCAATCTCACATTCTATGTTCCTAGCTAAATGGACCACTTACTGTTTTCTGATCCCATCCTGTCTTCTCCTGTCTCTGTGCACTTGGACAGACCACCCCTTATGCCAGCAGACACTCAGACCAATGTCTGACTATTCAGGAGTAGGAACCCACTGTAGTCAATCAAGTCTGTTATACATACTTGATAACAAGCTCCCTCTAAATCTAGAGGTGCTAGTTTCCTCTCTTCCCTCAGCTCTATCCCCTTGCAGGTAATATTCCTCTTCTCCTTAGCCTAGGATTGGTGTTATGTGTGGATGACCCAATCTGATCTTGGCTTTGCCTACCTTAGGAAGACTTTTTCCCTTTGTCTCCTTCTGATGTTTCCTAATTACACAACTTCCATGCAGTGAAATAAAATAAATAAAATAAAAAATGCAGTAGAAATATCTAATCAAAATAACAAAACCAGAACTATCAATAATGGCCAGCATTTTGTCCATTTACCCATCCTTAAAAAAACTCTCACTAGATTCTACCATGTCCACCAACTATCATCCTATATCTTGCACTCCTCAGATGAATTCCTTGGGAACACAATCTACATTTGTTTTTTGTTTTTTTTTCTATTCCCTTTGCTCTCAGTTTCTTTTAAATTCTATGCAATCTGGCTTCCAATCTTGTCATTCAATTGAAACTCCTGTCTCCAAAGTTACAAGTGCTTTCTCAGTTGACAAATCAAATGGTTCCCCCCCCCCCCCCTTCTTTGTAACTTCTTTGCAGCACTTGCCGCTGTTGACTACCATCTCCTAGATTCTCTCTCATCTTCGGGTTTTCATGATTCTTCTCTTTCCTCCTACATCTGTCAGCTTCTCAGTCTCTTTTGCTGGATCTTCATCTATATCATGCTCATTAACTGTTGGTGTCCTCCCAGGTGTCATAGACTTTCCTCCCTTTTTTCTCTATACTCTCTCACTGTATGAGCTAATCAGTTCCCTTTGGATCAATTATTGTCTTTATGCAGATGATGTCCAGACCTATTTATGTAGCTCTAGTCTCTCTCCTGAGTTCCCGTCCTGTGTGCCTAACTGTTTATTGGATATCTCTAACTGGATGTTCTGTAGGTATCTTAAGCTCAACATATCCTCCCCTCCCCCCACAATCCCTCATTATCTTTTCTCTCAAACCTACCACTGTTCAAAACTTACCTGTCACTGTACCATTCTTCTAGTCATGCATGTCGGCAACTTTGATTTCATTCCTTATTCCTCTTTCTTACTTACTCCATGTATCTAATCAGTTGCCAAATATTGGAATTTTTTTCTCTACAACATCTTTTGCTTATATTTCTTTCCATTCATATAGCCAGTGCCCCAGTTCACCCTCTCATTACCTTTTGCCTGGATTATTTCATTAGCCTTCCAATAGAACTTCCTGCTTCAAGTCTTTCCTGCTGCAATTCATTCTTCACTTAACTACCAAAGTGATCTTTCTGAAAGGTAGGTTTGACCATGTCACTCCCATATTCAATAAACTCCAATAGCTCCCTATTCCCTTTAGAATCATATGTTAATGTTGCCATTTGTTAGTTAAATCTTTTCACAATTTGGCCCACCCTTTCTTTCCATTTTTTTAAAGCACATTATTCCCCTCCAGGCACTCTACTATCCAGCCATATTATTCTATTTGCTGTTACTCACATATAACTCTTGCCCTTCCTCTTTGTACTTCTACATTGGCTGTTCTCCATGCTTAGAATATTAAAATTCTTTTCTTCTCCTTTACAAAATCCCGGACTTCCTTTAAGACTCAGCTAAAACACTACTTTTAGGAAGCTTTTTTTACTCCTCACTTGCCCCTACAGCATTCTTCACTTCCATCTAGATCTGACTTGTTTGCCAAAGAATGTAGAGCCTAATTATTAAATTCTTAATAAAGGAAAAGGCTGAGTGGTAAAGTTGGGCTGGCTGTGGACTCATCATGTTTCTTGTTTTGTTTCTGCTCCTTGTCTATGCACAGTGAAATCTTAGGTTGCAAACCAGACAGCTGAAACTAGGACAGGAACATCAACATAATGTTAAGTATAGAGGTGGTGCAATGGATAGAGCACTGAGCTTAGAAACAGGAAAGCTTATCTTCATGAGTTCAAATCCAGTCTCAGACACTTAATAGCTGTGTGACCCTGGACAAGTCACTTAACCTTATTTGCCTCATTTTCTTATCTAAAATGAACAGGAGTAGGAAATAGCAAACCGTTCCAGTATCTTTGGCCAGACAACCTCAAATGGGGTCACAAAGAGTTTGACATAACTGAAATACACTGGAAAACACTCTTTCCACATCTCTGTTGAAATCCTGTTTCTACAGGGCTCAAGTTGAGTGCCAACACATCCATGAATCTTCCCCTGATTCTCTGAGCTCAGGTTGTTTGTTTTTAACCATTTTTTTGGGTGTCATGGGCTCCTTTGACAGTCTGGTGAAACCTATAGACCTCTTCTCTGAATTATGTTTTTAAATGAACAAAATAAAATATCCAGGATTGCAAAAGAAACCAATTATATTGAAATAAAGATGTTACTTTTTCTCATCCAGGTTCTCAGACCCTCTGAAATCTGTCTGCAATCCTCTTCAGTATCTGTGGACCCTAGATTAAGAACATCTGACTTTGTTGAAAAAGATAATTTTATCTTTCAAGTTTGTTGATTTTTTCATTATTTTTATCACATTCTACCAAATATTACACTTATTTTTGTATGCTTTCTATCTCCTATTAGAATGTAAGCTTCTTGGGGGGGAAGAATTTTGTTTTTCTTTTTTAAGTCCATTTCCTAACTGAGTGCCTTGTATGTAGGAAACATTTAATAAGTGCATATTGGTTTGAACTATACCTTATTATTTTTATTTCTATAGACTGTGTTTCATTTAAAAAACTGACACAAGGCTGAGATAATGTTTAAAGAAGTTAGTCTTCACCTACCCTTCCCCCCCTTGTCTTATAGGAGTGGCTGTGTATGTGGTTAATTCTAATGGCTGGTGCCTCTAGGGTTTCTTGAATAACCTTGTGAGTTGAGTTTACCATTATTCTCTCTCAAGTGTTGAAAATTTTAGAGGACTTCTCATTTAATGGGCTTTATATGAGTCCATGAGTTGTTATGTATTTATGTTTACCTCCTTATGAGAATGCAAATTTCTCAAAGATGATAACTGTTTTCTATTTCTCTTGTATCTTTTATTTCCCCCAGTATAATGTTTTGTATATAGTTGGTATTTAATAAGTGCTTTGTGGGCCACTATTTCTTTCTTTCTTTTTTTTTTTTTTGTAGTATAGAGTCTTACAGGATTCTGGGGTAACTTGTCACTAGGAAAGGAAAAACTATGCAAATCACATAAAAGGCCTTTCTTCATGAGATAAAAGAGTTATATAAATCTGGAAAATGAATCAAAATGGGCTAAACATCTCTTTGGAGGTAGAATCCAAGTGGTGCTATGGGACTTAACTGGCTTCCCTGGAAAGTTAACATCTGTGCCTGGTCTCTTTGGAAGGAAGATTTAATGAACTCCTAAACTGGACTCTTCTGGGGAATCTATGCCAGATGGCTAGCTTCATCTAGTGAATGACAGGCCTTTTGAAGTTCTTCTATCCACATTCAATTCTAGCTTTATTCCAATTGCCAACCAAGATCAGCCAGCAGTTAAGACTGAATGATTACCATAGTGAGAAGACCCTGTGAGCAGAGAAGGAAGAATGACTGACGAGAAAAATTTTCAGGAAGTGGTAATATTTTTTCCATGAAGAAAAAAAGATATGAATGAAGAATTATAAATTATTCCCAAACATATATGGATGGGGTAAGGAGAGAATTGGGGAAAGGAGAAAAAGGTAATAAATACAAAAGTAAAATCTGGGATTAAAGGAGAAAGAACAAAAGCAATAAACTAACCAATAGAGTAAATTTAAATCTTAAAGCATAATTCCTTAAAAGTAAATAAAATATAAGTATGAAAAAGTACATGTTAAATGGAAAGACAGTTGTAACAATGAAGGAAGCCAGTATTGGTTTGATTGTAGCCAGAATGCACCATGACTCACAGAATGTTAGAACTGAAAAGTGACCTTAGGGAACATCTAGTTTAACCTCTTCATTTTACATGTAATATCTTTTACATTTATCCTTTACATTTTACATGTAATATCTTTCATAGTCTAATCATAGAAAAGTCCAGACAACCAGGGGTTAAAATAATTGTACAAATGAGGATGATGTCAGATAAAAATTACTCCATTGAGTGAATAAAAAAGGAGGCTATTGGATGAGGAGTGATAGACCATGCCTCTGGGTAATCTTTAGGGCAGTTAGGTGGTGCAGTGGATAGAGTGCTGGGGCTGAAGTCAGGAAGCCTCATCTTTGTCAGTTCAAATCTAGTCTTAGACACTTACTAGATATGTGATACTGGACAAGTCACTTAGCCCTGTTTTCCTTATTTCCTCATCTGTATGACAAACCACTCCAGTGATCAAACCCCAAATAGGGTCATGAAGAGTTACATATAACTGAAATGACTGAACAACTGGGAAGCCTTTAAAAATCAATCCAATGAGTCAAGGAGAGAGACTGAGAAGAATTTGCTTGACATGATTAGTAGAACCAGTCTTCCGGGAGCCAAGATGGCAGAGTAAGCAGTAAGTCACTTTCACCCTTCCTTATTGACCTTGAAAAACCCAGAAAATATTGCCCCAGGAAAAAAACCTGGAGCGGTAGACCCAGCAGATAGACAGGGTGCAGCAGCTTTTTAGCTCAGGAGGCTAGGGGGATTAACAGGAAAGGTCCCTCTTGCTGTGGCTGAAGGGGACCAGTACAGGACAGAAGGCATCCTGGCAAGCCAGTGACAAGCCCCACCTCAGCAAACCAGCAGGAGATGTTGAGCCCCAGGCTGGTGCAGCAGGCAAGTGCCAACACCAGAGGACCCCTCCCCCTGTCCAGGGTACTATGGCACAGCCAGGCAGACGCTAGTGTGGAGAACCACCACATGCTAGGTGGACAGCTGTCAACCAGCAGCTGAACTTACCTGTTCGCTAGTGCAGCCCTGGGTGAGGAGTCGACCTCCAGTGGCCAGACCATCTCCATCCCCACCCTGGGAGCTTCAGTGTAACCCTGGGAAATGCAGACAAACCCCACCTGGCCTCGGCACACACGAGCTACCACCAGCAGCTCCTGCTCAGCACCAGGGAAGCTACCAGACCCCTACAAACCTCCAGCTCCCAGAGCCTGAGGCCCCAGCACACAAAGCCAGTAACCAGGCCCCTGGCCCCCAGCACAAGAAGCCTGGGACAGTCCCCCCTGTGCCCCAGAAGCAGAAATCAACTTTAAAAGCCAGGGAAAAGGCAAACACCTTGAGCAAAAAGCAAGAAAGAAAAACACTGCCATAGAGAATTATTACGGTGACAGGGAAGATCAAAACACAAATTCAGGAGAGGACAACATTGTCAAAATATACCCACACCTGAAACCTCAAAGGGTAATATGAACTGATCTCAAGCCCAAAAAGCCTTCTTGGAAGAGCTCAAGAAGGATTTTAAAAGTCAAGTAAGAGAGGTAGAAGAAAAATTGAACAATTCCTTTAAAAGACTGGTAGAACCTCCCATGAAGGTGGAAAAAGGGAAACTATAAGAAGCCATATAGATCTGGGAGAGCTATTGCCACAAAAAAGGGGCCAGGACTTTGGGGTGAAGTTTCTTGGGCTAATCAATGTGTAGGAAAGATGCTGTTTTGCTAACAACACCTCCGCTGTCCACTGTAAACCCCAAAGTGAAAGCGTATATTGCCTTTGGAGCTTCTTCACAGGAATCTAAAATCTTTTTCATTAAGTAAAGGAAAGTCTGTTTATGTTTCTTTGTTTGAAATGTTTATTTTGTGTTTATAAACAGTATCAGGTATTTGCTAGTTGGGGGTATACGTATTGGGAATATAGTTGGGAGGCAGCAAGTGAGAGGGAATCTCTTCTAGTTGAACCCAGCTACTCTAACTCTGAATCCCAGTACACCACACTGCCCTTTTGGAAAATGCAAAAGGAACAACTTTACATTTCAAGTTTTTTTTTTAAGAATGATTTCTAGTTTAATTATGATTACATATGTAAGTAGAAGATGATCAGGATAGTCACCAATCAGTGTTAGGAGTTCTCATAATATAAGGTTATGGGCTAGTGTTTGATGAGGACTGAGTAGCAACCTCTTCATAGAAAGTTAACATGTCCAATGGAACTGTATTAATTGAATTTCAGGGTTAGGGACTTCCCCCCATTGTGGTCCATAAAAGCTAGATGATTAGTCCTCCTGAGGATAGCAAGGAGGAGGGATGGGATTTCTCTTTTTGCCTCCATCCTCCCCTTCCAGGAGCAGTTGATGGTGGCTTGCAGGAGAGGCATATGGCACTAGTAGACATGCTTACATGTACTCTGAGAAGACATTCTGAGAATAGACTTTCTCAGTTTCACAGATGGTAGGAACTGGGGTTCTGAGAAATTTTCTGCAAAAGCACATAGGAATAGCAGATATTTGTATGCCCACTTGACCTGAAAGGGTAGTTGCTTCATGAGAACCTCAAATTCAAGAATTCCTGTGTTTGAGAGTTTGGGCCTTGGGTCATTTAGAGGAAGATTCCTTGAGATAACATATTGTTTGGGGAAAGAAGAGGATAGCCTGTATCATTCCTTTTCAGTATTCTATTTGGAGAGCAAAGTCAGGGAATTACTTGGACAATGCAGGTCCAATGGAAAGGAAATTGTTTGTTTAGCAGCCTTCCAAATATGTTTACCTTCTGGGGAGTCTAAACCACAGGGTATTACTGATTTTGGAAGGAACTGTGTATGACTCTGTGAAACAGAGAAATTTCAATGGAAATTTGTATTGATCTGTTAATTTAGTTCCTTTCAAGGTAGGGGATTTGTTAATTTTGTGTACTCTGTTTCTATATCTATTCATGGGTTCTGGTATGTTCTTTGCATTTTTGTGTTTTCTTTGGGAAGAAATAAGATCTGTCCCATACCCAACACCTATATTTTATCTTAAATGCTTATAAGTGTGCCAGGAATCCTTTTTACCTACATTTGTAGAAACTTAAAAATGATCTATGCCAAGAATATACTAGGATATTTTCCTGGAGCAATTCCAGGTTGGGGCAGTGAGTCAGAGAGAAACTGACCCTATTAGGGAAATGCCCTTAGGTTAGAGCCAATTTGTATGAGCTCAGAGTATCAGAAATGGTATAGGTACCTAGGATATATGTAAAAGTTTAAACATTTTTTTTTACACATAATGTTTATGGAATATTCTAATAAGAGAGTTCTTTCCAAATTAAATTTAATGAACACTGCAATATCTTTTAGTGCCAGAGAACCAACTCTGGGTAGCATCAAATTTGAGGAAACGATGCTTGGAAGAATGAACTATAGCAATAAATTTGAAATTATGTAATACTATATTCCTTAATTAGAACAAAAATTGCTATGGAAATTATGTATTTACAATCTCCAAAGAGCCAGTCAGATTAGAAAATTCAATGAAAAATTTACTAGTGAAAGCACTAATTTGTATTAATACTGACAAAATGTCCAGATAGTTTCATTGTGTCTTGGAGGTATACCCTACCACATACCATATACCAAATCAACTTATATACTGATAAAGCATAAATATTTGTTTTAAATGAATAGATACTTATGACATTTGAGTTTATTAAAAACATTTTGTCTATGTTTACATGATATTGAAAAACTATTCGCCAGAACCAGAATCCTTGGTTGATTCTGAAATGATAAAATTTCATAGAGACAAATGGAGAGTTTTATGTGAGTTTGAAAAATAAACCTTACAAGTATTCTAGTTATACATTCGTGTAACTAATAGTCAAAAATCTTGAAAGACTCATGACTAACGATAGATCTATGGGAGTCTCTATTAGATAACTTTTTTAAAGTAGGCATTGAGCCATTGATTATTTTTTAGGGCTGGTCATTTAACAATTTCAAATCCACTTAATTATTATGAACTAGTTTCTATTTTTCCATCTTGTCTACAAGGATAGCATGAGAGACTGGCACATATTTGGCTAAAATCTGAATGTACTATATGCATGGTAGTTCTCTGATTTATCAGTTAGAACAACTGTATCAAAAAAAGAAATGAGTTTAGTTAGGCATTAACTGTTTTTGATAAAGCCATGTTGGCTATTAGTGTTCGTTGTTTCCTTTTCTAGATTCTCATAAATTTTACCAGTCCGTTCCAGGGTTTCAGGAAACTGAATAAGAGCCTTATATACCACAGTTCAAACTGCAAAAATTATTGATAATATATACAAATCGTCATCAATATAAATGCATACAGAACCAGTTTAGAGGTTTGTAAGCTCCATTCACTCCCTCCCTTCCTTCCTTCCCTCCTTCCTTCCTTCCTTCCTTCCTTCCTTCCTTCCTTCCTTCCTTCCTTCCTTCCTTCCTTCCTTCCTTCCTTCCTTCCTTCCTTTCTTCCTTCCTTCCCTGGAGACTATGATGGTATAGAGGAGAATGTGTCCCTGAGGTGTTGGGAGGAAATGTTTAGATTTCTGTTCTTATGTATCTTGGAAGTAAATATCTATTTGTAAAAACAAATAGAAGGAAGTTAAATAGAATTGGGGCACTAGTCAGTGGTGATTAACAGTGGTGAGGATGCAGAACACACATAGAATTGGGGCTAGGGCAAATGGCATTAAAGAAAAGACCTCCCAACCTCTCAGAGGGGGCCCCTAGAACACTAAGGGGACAATGTAGCAGGCCTCTAGACTGAAGTCATGAAAGTACTCACTACATCCGGAATCCATTGATTGCTGAGGTCATGAACTAGAGGGTACCTGGGACAGTTCTCAAAGAATTATGGTAGGAGAAAGTTAGGAATCAGGAGCAGAGTGTCTGATGGCTTCCACCCTGAAGTCATGAAAACTTTTATAGATTCAAACAGCATCAAATTTGAGCTTCTCTGTTCTCCCATTTAAAGACTGCCCTTAAAGTTGCTGTTGCGACTGTAGTAGCGGTTTCTTGGTTAACAGAGCAGTTGAGGTGGGGCAAGAATAACTGTGACTAGTGAGTGCTGAGATTGGTGAACCAGGTTGGGTGAGATCACTCTTGTTGCCCTAATGACAATTCTCCTTTGTAGTTTGTGCTTCACTTCTTTGTGAGCTGAAGAAGTTAATGCAGAAAAGCCAGGGCTTCTGAGATAGCTGGCTGCACCCAGTGAGTGTAGACCCCCTCTGGTTCCCCTTCCCTCCTGTGATTTCTGTCCATTCCTTTGACACGGTTTACTCTAGTGTTACATAATGTATAGCTGACAACTAATTTTTGTGTATTGTTATGTGGATGACAGAAATTGGGAGCCTGTATGGTCTAGAATAATGTAACAGACTCATCTAGAGTCCCTTAGAAAGGCTGAGGAACGACTCAATCATAGGCCCTCATAGGAACTCCCAAACCCAGTGGAGCAGCCTGCTACCACTTTCTTAGGCAACCTCACTAGGCAGAAATAGATGAATAACCTGAAGTGAGTCATGTTTTTCTGGATTGGAGAGATTTTTAGTGGCAATGTAAAAGTCTAGATGGAATGTGGAAAAAGGGGGGCGGGGAGAAAAAGAGACACAGAGAAAGGGGCTGGGAGAAAATGGGTTGTTTTCTGGGAACCTTTAAGGAAGGTACTCTTGGCTCCTCTCCCTATTCGTTGCTACATATGAGTCTATCCTGCCAATGTAATCCTATTACACACATGCTACAATGTAGTAGTCACATAGTACATATGCATAGTACAAATACATGAAGGGGGACCCTTGATACCCTTGGAAGAGTAAACATAATAAAATTAGATATGAAAACTATCTTCTGTTCTCATAATCTTATATACAACAAGCAGTAAGACTGTCCCTTTCCCGGTTTTCCTTTTGCCCAAAGCGTATCTATTAAAAAGTCCACGTTATTTTTTGTTTCTGTTGGGAAATTAATTTAGAGACTGTCTGTCTCAGTTCACTCTTGTTTTAGGATAACAAACATTATTCCTGTAGGAAAGTGCTAGTCTTTTTAATTATTCCCTGTTTACCAGTCTTGTGTCCACTGTCTGTATAAGTCTTTAACATCTGAGTTAGATGCTGAACTCCTATTGAAGCCATAAAAAATAGAGCTGCATTATTTGACTTTGCCTATAGGATTTTGGTCCATTGGATACCAACTGTTCTTTCTCTTATCATTTGAAATTCTTAAAATCTAGGGTACATATTCAACTATGCTTGACTTTCATCTCTTAATTTTGAATTATGGTCACTTGAACTTTATGAAGGCAAAAGGGAACCAGGTTTTATCTCAATTTGGTGTCTCCCCAGTGATTAGCACACACCAACGATAATAGAGCTTTTAAGATTTGAAAGGTTTTTGATTTACATACATTATCTCATTTGATCCTCCCATGAGATAGGTGCCGTTTTTAAAGATGAAGAAATTGAGGCAGAGAGAAGTTAAGGGCCACATAGCTAGCAAGAGTCTGGGGCAGGATTTAAACTCAGGTCTTCCTGACTCCAAGTTCAATGTGCTGTCCGCTGCACCACCTATGTGTCACTAAGAGCTTTAACAATTGTTTGGTGTTGGCACAGCTAGGTGGCGCTATGGATAGAGCACTGGTCCTGAAGTCAAAAGGACCTGAGTTCAAATCTAGCCTCAGATCAAACACTTGACACTTACTAGCTGTGTGACCCTGGGCAAGTCACTTAACCCCAATTGCCTCATCAAAAAAAAAAGCAAAAAAAACCCTCTAAAACAGTTGTTTGGTGTCATGGATAAAACACGGGATTTGGAACCAAATGGCCTGGGTTTGATTTTTTTTTTTTTTGTCGGTGAGGCAATTGGGATTAAGTGACTTGCCCAGAGTCACATAGCTAGTGAGCATTATGTGTTTGAGGTCAGATTTGTACTCCGGTCCTCCTGACTCCAAGGCCAGAGCTCTATCCACTGAGCCACCTACCTGCCCACCCTGGGTTTGATTGACAACAATTGCTATCCATGAGACTTTAAGCAAATCATTTAATCATACTGAACCTCAATTTCTTCATCTCTAAAATGAGGTTGGATTATATGGTATATAAGGTTCCTTGCAGTTCTAAATGCCTTGACTCTGTGAATCCATGAACTGGATTTGTTGGACTGATTTAGTTCTATCCAAATGCAAATTTAGAGTGTTGTTCCCTTTGTACTGTTCCATGTAATACCTCCCCTAATATCGTGTTTTTGTGGTATCTGATTAATGATCTTAATCAGATACCACAAAAAGACTATTTTATTCTGCTAGTCTTCACTCTATTTCATTTTAGTGCCTTTTTTTCCCCTTGAAAACATCACACCACTCAAAAATCCATTAGTAGCTTATAGATAGAAATCTTTATAAACTGTTTAAAAGACTATGCTTGAAAGGCTATTAGGAAATCGATTTTTTTTAAAGATCAGATAAAACTATGGATTTTTTAACATCAATAAATTTTTAAAAATATTTCTTAAATAAACTAAGGCCATGCTAGGGTAAATCTTTGAAACAACAACAACAACAAAAACAAACAGCTCCTTCAGTAGGCTAATACATTAGCGTGGATAACTTATTACTTACAACATGCAAATAGACTAAAATATGTTTTACTAATAAAGTTATTAGTATATAGTGTTTTAGAATATTCCAAATATTCCCATTGGTACCTAAGGAACAGTACTTCTTATTTCTATCTAACCTCTAGGCAAATGATATTGCCAAAATGGTATTATATTACTACACAGAGGTTACTCTGAGAATATGTTCAATTGAGTCATCCTTATAGTAATTAAATCCTTTCTTTCTAATCTGTCTCTCAAATAAGAAAGAATCATGTAATGGAGAAATGCTTTGAATTATACATGCTACATTATTCTATACACATTTTCTGTATGTGAGCCAAGAAAAGAGTTTAGTTGCCAATTATAGGCTTGTTCTGAACCATTAAAGTTTTTTTTGCCTTTTAGCAATACTTCATTTGAATGTAAATTTGAAGATCTAAGCATGGTTTTTTATTTTTAGAGATGCAAACACCTAAAAACAGTTGGTACCAGATTAATAGCCAATTTGATAGTTAGACAACATATTAAAACTATCATGGATAGACATAAATCCGATGAGAGACTCCATTTCCTTTGTACCTTTTTTTTTAGTGTTTGTTTCTTTTTTCCTTCTTCTATTTTTCCCTGTATGTGAAGCTTGTCTCAGATGTTCTAGCAGAAGAGCACTTGGACAGATGACCTCTTGAGATCTCTTCCACCCTATAATTCTAGGACACATTTTAGGGTGTGTGTGAATTAAGTAAACAGGAAAAACACCCGCTCTCTTAATGTGATAGCCTTAGAAATTTGCTAAGATATTATATCATTTGACACAACTGCTTTTTAATGTTAGACTTATCTTCGTATAACTAAAGTCAAAGCATTTCTTCCTAAACAACCAATTTTCTCCCCTACTTAGCTCTTGGGAACTTGGAGATGCATTCCTCTGGAATTTGCTTTTCTACAAGTGATAATCTCAGTTGTCAGATTTGGGGATCTTAGCCATCTATACTTAATATTATACAACCATCATCCAAAGTCATATCTCTAAGAGAGAACAGGTCTCACCATATAAATCCTGTCTCTGAAAGAAGACCAAAAAGAGCCAGAAAGACATTACTGATTGGGACTTCACTGAAAGTTCAACTCGACTCAACATTTTGTCAGCAAGTTGGGGCATAGTTAGTGATTCATCATTTGATAAGAAATTTTGAAATTTGTTGGGAAAGTATTTGATGTGAAAATGTCCAATATGTGTTTTTAGACTAGTTATTGGAATGTTCAGGTGAATGTTATAAATTTAACACAAAGCATAGAATCACAGTGGTGGGAAAGCAAATGTTAGTATATATGACTTGATAATGTAATAATTTTTGTTGAACTGTGGAGTATGGCTGTTGAATTTTAGCATGGTTCAGAGTATTTATTCAAATTTATTTTTTAGGTACTAGTAATATTTTTCTAGATTTGATGCATATACAGAACATTCTCACTTGAAAAATTAATTTCCTTAGTAAAAAGTTAGATCTATAATGATGAAATTTGGAATTAAAATCTCTCTTTCTGTTCCTACCTCATACACATGAGCATTCTTTCCCTGTCACAGACTAGGTAAAGTTCACTACGAACCTTCGACCTTTGATATTCCTAGTGCAGAGACTAATAAAACGTGCCAACTCTAGTATGCGTTTTTTTATAAGAAAACTTTCCCCTGGAATGGAGGTCCATGTAACAACTAGGGACATAGGAGGTAGTATGACTCTTAGTCACTGATGATTTGGGCTAAATTCCAAACAAAGATCTAGAGGGGAAATGTTCTAATTTCTTGGGCTTTTCTGCTTGTTTTTCTTTTCATTACATTATTAGATTGGGTTATTAACTCCTTGTTGTCTTGCCCTGCACCAAAGTATAATTTAACACTGAAAAAAAATAAAAAGAATTCAGAGTTTGGATATTCTTAAGTCTATAGAATGAATCTTGCTTCATTTACTTTATTTCAACTTTGAACTACAGGTCATTTTTTCCTAAATCATTAGACATAAGATTTTTTTATTTTGTCTGATGGATTTCAAAAACTTTTCAGCTTCCTTTTATTCTTACTTCTTGCCTAAATTAGTGAGTGTACTCTAAATACCAGAATATTTGTTTTTCTTTCTTTCTCAAGTTACTTTCTCCATGATTGTCCAACATTCAGATGCTTAGGTAATCCTCATTATTTTCTCTTGCCTTCCCTTTAAACTGTCAGGACTTTGTATGGTTAAATTTGCTATTGGAGTCTAGGAAAACAATCAGATGTTTTGAGTTCTCAGTTTTCATCTTTATAAAGTGATCTATCTTGCCATAATGAAAAATGTAAAGTTTAAAAAGAGATATAATGCTTTGGTATTATGCTTAACAATATTGATTAAACATGGAGTAATATGGCAAGTGGGACAGTGAGGTGGCACAGCAGATAGAGTACCAGGCCTGGAGTCAGGAATATTCCTCTCCCTGAGTTCAATTCTGGCTTCAGGCACTTCCTAGCTGTGTGACCCTGGGCAAGTCACTTAATCTTGTTTGCCACAGTTTCCTCCACTGTAAAATGAGCTGGAGAAGGAAATGGCAAACCACCCATTATTTCTGAAAAGAAAACCCCATATGGAGTCCTGACAAGTCAAACACAACTGGAAAGCAACTTAAAATATGTCAAGTAATATAAATTAGTCACGATAAAGGTTGTGATGGTATATTGCAGTATAATCTCAGAATCTGTGAGTTGGAAGGATTTCCAGAGGCTATCTAAAGTGATTCACACCTGAAAACCATCCACTCTACAACATACCCAAGAAATGGTTGTCCTTGGGTTGCTCTCCTGTTCATCAACATCTTTCTTAAAATGTGGTACCCAAAATGAATACTAGGCTTTAGAAGTGGTCTGGCCATGGCAGAGAGGGACTATCACCCATTCCTGGATTTTATAACTTTCTTAATGCAGTATAAAATCAAATTATCTTTTTTGGGCTGATATAACATCTTGTTGTCTCATATTGAGCTTTCTGATCATAGTTTTTAGATGTCCATTAGTTCTTAGATTGTCTTTTCTTGACGTTTTTCAAGTAAGTTGCTTTTAATATTATAATTCTTAGATTTTCCTTTTTTTTCTTCAATTTTTCAATTTTTTTGATATTTCTTTTCTTAGTGAGTCATTGTTTTCTGTCTGGCCCATCTTAATTTTCAGACCAATCAACTCTTGGTGAGGTTTTCCACCATTTGTTCTAAGGTGTCATTTTTCTTTGCCATTCTTTTCTTCCTCTATTTTCCATTTGTATCTCGTGTTTCATTTCCTCCATTTCTTGTTGTCACTGTAGCTAGGATAGTCTTTTTTTTTTTTTGGTCTGAGGCTTGTTGTGAGATCTCTATCCTCTTTGGGGTATACCTCCTTGTTTTTTCTCAAACCAAAGTTTTTTGTTATGGTTTTTGGAGTTTTTCTTGGTTTGCTCATTTGGGGGCCTGTACTTGGTTAAAGATCCACAGCTGAGGGTATGGGTAGGACCAGCTTGATCCTGAATTTAGTGGGCTAGACTAGCCTCCTTCTTTAAAGGACCCTGGGGTTGCTACTGAGCTAGGCTTTGCCTAGGGACCACCTCTTGTCACAGGTCTCTGGGAACTCTCCATGTTGTAAGCTCTGCCTAATGCCTGTCTGATGCTGGGCTCAAGGTCAGCTTTTGTGTTGGTTTACTACCACAGGCTTCAGGGACTCTTCCAGCTGGATTTTGCCTAGGACCTATCCTGGGAAGCTAAACTTGGGACATTGGTGCCAGGCTGAATCCTGACGGAATTGCTTGAAGCTGCTCTCTCTACTATGATAGGGCTGGGTTCGAGTCCTGTTGGGTCAGCTCTGTTTAGATTAGGCTAGGAGTGCTACACTGTACATACTCAGAACACCCCAAAGCCATTCTCCTGTAGAAATGAGTCTGGGAACTGCTTGGGCTTGGGCCCTGTGAGGCCTAGGCAAGGAGAACTGGAACTGGAGGATCCAGGTGCATCTGCTCTTAGCCCTCTGTTTTTCACTTTTTCCCCTTGTCTATCCCAGAATCTCTGCAGGATTCCAGGGGTCCCTCTGTGGATTCTTTGGTTGAGTGAGAGAGTCTAGAGGTGATTCTTTCTCTCTCTTAATAGAGTGGTGCATCTCTAAGTCTCCCAGGAGTGTTTGTGGAGGATCTGGGATCCTCTGTGTCTTAGCTGTCTGCCATCTTCTCAGATGACCTCCTTCTGAGATTGGAGGACGCTGTGTGCTGACTATATTGGAGTCCAAAGACCTGGGCTGGAGTTCCAGCTCTGACAACTGCCAGTTGTGTGATGCTGGATTAATCACTTAACCTCTTAGGCCCTCAGTTTCTTCATTTTTTTATTCATAAAGGCAGTTTGATGTTAGAATTGGTACAAAATATATTTTGCTGACCCATAATAACAGCAGATATATGTAGAAGTATGAGACTTGTGCTTGACACATTCAAAGGAATGTTCTACCAACTTGTATCTCTTATTTGGAGAGTATAAGCTCTGGTAAACCTTTGGAATTTGTATACATAAATTTCATCTCTGGAAGGAGTTAGTATGAACATAAGCAACATGATGGTGGTGACAAAACGTTTCATGCAGGATGCAGCAGCATCCACAATCACAAAACAAGAATTTACATTGCCAAGGTGTTGTGGGACAAGTGTTTCTCAGTGCATGCTTTTAGAATCTGTCGGATGAACATCAGGATTTTGAGAGCAAGCTGCTCAAGGTGGTGTTACCTTTAGCAGGAATTAAGAAATCTAAAATTATACTTTACAATCATTAAGGGGATCTGCAGTCAGTGTACTTCACTGCGGTAACTAAGGGCTGAGCAGAGGGCTCTCTGAAGTAAGTGTGTGACTTTTTTAATGCATGAATATGATGTCACCAAAAATAGCACTATAGTCTTTGCCTCATACCTGTTAGTGCTATGAATACCTATTTATTTGCATTTTGGAGTTTTAGAGGTTGGAGAAGGCATAGTGACACACATATTTTAGCTAAGTGGTAAGTTGAAGGGCATCTTTTGTCTTATGAAGTACACAGAGAAGAAAAATGACAGTTTTATGCTAAAGTTCACAAGGGATATCCTTTTGCTAAGAAATATTGGTATCCCCTGAAAACACAAGATAGTAAACTGTTGGAGAACCACTTCATACCAAATAATTGAAAAATTGGGAAATTTGTGTCTGCAAAAATAGCCCTGGACAACAGTCAAGGACCTTCAAAGACAATGTTACATTACAACTAGCTGTTGTCCATAGGAGAGTTAGCCATATTTGTTAGTAATCAGGACAAGTGCAATGGAGAATTAGGAAAGAAGGCTCTGAGAAGGGACAGGGATTGATTCTTGGAGCCAGATGATGGCTTAAGTGGAGAGGATCCAGATTTTGACTGCGATGAAAAGGAAAGTGCATATTGATAGTAAGAGAGTCAGAGAAATCTTCTAAGACTGGCCAGGCTTGAAAGGGACCTCTACCTGAATGGAGGAGTGGGCAAAATACAGAAGCTGCTTATTTCCAGCCCAGAAGTCAAGTAGTAGAATTCTCAAAGGAGCAGAAGTTATCTATAGAGTCTTACTTTTTTGGGTTGGATCCAGTTATATCCATTCTGGGCTATCTAGGAGCTAATAAGTAGGACTTCAGGTAACTGAATCAGAGGATAAAAAGAGTCCAGAACTGATAGTAGTTTAACACTGAACTGCTCAGTGACTAAGCTGATTTATAATGTTTCAATAGTAATCATAGAATTATAATATAAATTCAAAGAGAAACATATTAGGTATTTTTCACTACTGTGGCTAATGGGAGAATTCTTTTTTTTTTTTGGTAAGGCAATTGGGGTTAAGTGACTTGCCCAAGGTCACACAGCTAATATGTGTCAAGTGTTTGGTCTGAGGTTGGATTTGAACTCAGGTTCTCCTGACTTCAGGGCTGGTGCTCTATCCACTGTGCCACCTAGCTGCCCCTAATGGGAGAATTCTTAACTAACCAGAGGAGAGAGTTAATCACTGAAGATAAAATGTATCATTGCAAATTACATGACATTGAAAAGTTTTTGCATGAACAAGTCATATGCAACAAGGATAAGAAGGGAAATGTTGATTGGAAATTTTTGTTCAATAAATTCTCTAATATGATCTGATATCCAGGATATATAGGGAACTAACACTAATACATAAAATTAAAACCCATTCCCCGATAGACATGAACAGGGTTCTTAAAAAACAAACGGCAAAATATTAAGAGTGGTGTGAAAGATTAATCCAAATGCCCAAAAGTAAAAGAAATGAAAATCAAAATAACTTTGTGAAGATAACAAAAGATTAGAATAGTCAATTGTGTAGGATTATGGAAAGAAACATTAATACACTATTGGTGGAACTTTGAATTGGTCTAATCTTTCTGGAAGGCATTTGGGATTATGCTATGGAAATGACTAACATCCATACTTTTTTTTTTTAACTCAGAAATCCTAATCCTAGGCATAATTTCCCAAGGAGGTCAATGATAAAAAGAAAAGTTGCATATGTATGTGTGTGTATGTGTGTGGGGGTGTGTGTGTCTGTGTAATGCCAAAATAGAACATGTTCCAAAATCTTGATGCATTTTTAAGCTACTAAAGCTTCAAGTTTTAAGATATTAAAGTTATTAAAAGCTTTTTTATTATTAAGATATTAAAAGCTATTTAAACTATTAGCAGCACTTTTGTAGAAGCAAAGAATTAGAAACAAAGCAGATGCCCATCAATTTGGAAATAACCAAATTGTGATATATGAATATAATGGAATATTACTGTGCAATAGAAATGATGAATATGAGTAATGCAGATAAGTATGGGAAGAATTACATGAATTAATGCAAAATGAAGTGATCAAAACCAGGGAAACCATATACATAATGTTTACAACAAAGAAATGGAAATAATGATAATAATAAAAATTAAATTGAACTTATTGTTGTGAAATTATAATAGTCAATCTTGACCCCATAGAAGTGATCTGAGAATGCACTTCCCTCCTTTTTTATAGAAATAGTGGTCTACAGGTATGGAATACTACATAGAATGCTGTACTTGAATGATGCATTGATTGATTTTGCTCAAAAAAGTTTTTATTCTTATAAGGGATGGCTCTTTGGGAGGGGACAGTATTGAGAAAGAAAGACGATGTAAATACATAAGATGTTAGTAGAAAAAAAAGAATAATGGGAGAGAAGGTTATACATGTATGATGCTCATTGATGGAGTGCTTGTAAGGCATGTTTTTATATAACCACAACCTGATTTATGTATTACATGTACATATATTTGACATGTGTTATATGCAATATTGTGTGCTGTGTATTACATGTGACCTAGTGACTGATCTGTTGAATGCCACTCTAATGTCAATGTAATATCCAATGTGTCTGCCTATGTTCTTCACATTTGATATAATTAGAATTAGCTGTACAATATGCCAAATGATGAATCCTTGTTATTGATCACCTGTATGCTCAATTATTATTATGTGATTTGTAGAAGCTTCAAATTTTTAAATGAATGTTACATAAATACGTAGATCCCTGGTTCCTTCAATTTTTGGAGCCAGTAGACCCTTGCTCATTAGAAGAAATTTTCTTCAAATGACAACTCTTAGATATTTGTGCATGATCTTTTCAACATGGGGATATCATCCAGCACTTTGGGTAGATACATTTTTACCATGTGCAGCATAAAACATTGGCAATGGGTGAATTTAATTCAGGTGATCATTACATATACTACTATGGGGCAAGAATGCCTTAGAAGAGATAAAGTAACCCTCACAGTCAATAAAAGGGTGAGAAAAGTGGCACTGGAATATAATCTCAAAAATGGTAGAATGATATCTGTTCAAATCCAAGGCAAACCATTCAGCATCATAGTAATACAAGTCTATGCTCCAACCACTAATGCCAAAGAAGCCAAAGTTGATTGGTTCTATGAAGACCTACAATATCTTCTGGAAATAACACCAAAAAATGTCTCATTTATCATAGGGGATTGGAAAGCTAAAATTGGAAATCAAAAGATAATCAGAATAACAGGCAAGTTTGGCTTTGGAGTACAAAATGAAGCAGGGTTGGGACGAATAGAGTTCTATTAAGATAACTTGCTGATCATAGCAAATACTCTTTTTCAGCAATCCAAAAGGAAGCTCTATATATGGACACCACCAGATGGTCAATATGGAAATCAGATTGATTATATACTTTGTAGTCAAAGTTGGGGAAGCTCTACACAGTCAGTTAAAACAAGAGTTGGAGCTGACTGTGGTTCAGATCATGAGCATCTTACCGCGAAATTCAGATTTAAATTGAAGAAGGTAGGGAAAACCATCAGACCATACAGGTATAACCTAAATAAAATCCTTTATGAATATGGAATGGAGGTAACCTGTAGTATTTATCTACATTGGGTTTTAATGAGGCTCAAATAAGATTTTGGAAAAATTATTTGCAAACAACAAAGCATGTACAGAGTGTCTCAAGTTTTTAGTGCAATAGCTTAAAACTGCACTAAAACTTTTGGGACATTCGGTTTAAGGTATTATTACTAAAACCCTGATAATTGTTTTACATGTACTTCCCCCCCCCACAAATAAGAAATGACAAAATGTAAATTCCTTGTGGGCAAGTACTGTCATACTTTCTCCCTCATATGCCATAAGACCTACCACAGTGTGAATTCAATAAATATTTGTTAATTGATTGAAAGTAGACTACCAAAAAAGTCAGTTATTTGAGGTTTCTGGTTATTTGAATTCTAGTAAAACACTATAATAGTATGATAGATATAGAAATGGAAGAGAATCTCAGGCATCATCTAGTATAATATCCTCATTCTTACAGATGAAGAAAGCAGAGCCCAGAGAGGTTAAGGGCCTTGCCTAAAGTTCCAGAGTGAGTTTCCTGATTAGTACAAACAATGAATCCCATGGAATTTGCACTATTTGGTTCCATCCCAACAGAAATATGCAGACAGATTCCAATAAGGTGACCCCACTTCATAGGATTTATTATTCCCACTAATTGCAACTTGGTTTATTAGAAAAAAGAAGGCTTGATGGAATATAAGCAAGATGCAGAGAAGGAAAGTTGTTCAAAGGGCCAGGAAACTTTAATCTTTGGTCAAGAGTACTAGGTGATCAGCTTTCTTAACTTTACAAGGTGCTAACCCATAATTGGTTTTAGTTTGTTTTTTTTTAATGTGAATTTGAACTTTTGGGTGGTTTGTTGACTAGAGCTTTTTTATTTGCCATCTTTTTAAAAATGATTTGCATTTTATTTCACAACATCTGCCTGGAATATCCTTGAAAAAAGGGGCCGTGTTTACCTTTAATACTTAAAAATCACTTGGAGGCAGTTCAATTGAGCGTGAGAGTATGTGTTTGTGAGAAAGTAAAACATCGCCAGAATGACTAACCTCTGTTCTTTGAGGCTTATTGCATATCATTTATGCTTGAAAAAACATAATGAATTTATTTGTTTTAACATCCAAAAACATTGACCCATGAGTTGAAAGAAGTTGGCTGAATGATATAGCAAAAAATAGCAACAGATTTACTTTTTAACAGTGATGATATTTAACCTTATGTCCCTCATTTTCATCATAACACATGCTGAAAACAGCTTGAAGTCGTTTTTAATATCAGAAGCACATTTTAGGCTATATCTGCATTGGTACAATGAGGTGTGGGGTTGAGGCAATTATTTAGATAACTTAAGACCCCAAACAGACATGAAAGGAAGCAGAGATTTTTCTCTGGTCTAAATTATTACTCTAGTTTATCTTCTTAGGCTTATTACTCTTAGTAATTGCTCAATACTCATCTTTTCCTTGCTATCTCAGAGCCTGAGATTTATTAATAACTTGAAAGGATTTAAGAAAATAAGATTGATGAAACCCAGTAAATTTTTCTACGAAAAATGGAGTTGCTAATTTAGGATATATGCATCATAGTTTAGTTGAACCTAAAGCAAATTTCATTAATATGGGGTGGCCCAAAAGTTTTATCACTAAGACTCTTGGGCTACCCTGTCCAGGGTTGTGCTAGAGATAGCTTGTGCTGGTTTGTGAGATCTGATCGTTAAATTTTCATTATAGATATTTACACCTCAGAAATTAGCAAATGGTACAAATCAGGGCTTGGTTTATTGTTTTATGGATTGTCTAGACTTAAGAAAGTGCTTGAGAAATGCAGGTTCAACTTAAAAGTGTGTCATGTATACATTTTCTTTTGAGAGTTAGTTGTTAAACAGTTACCACCCCTGCTGTATACTGATACATCCATATGATTTTGGCCACTTCTCAAAATAATGGGTCATGGGCTTGAATATCTGCTCATTTTAAGATCCCTAATAGATCACTAGTCCATTCCAAATGGCTTCTTTTGTATACTTGCTTCTAACAGCATGGATGTTAATTTCTTCTTGGGATCACTACCCCACTGCCATCAATAAAACTCTTGGATTATTTAAGGATTGATTTTGGATCCATTTCCCCCTTCTTTCCTTACATCTCTTCCTTATACTTTGTTACGATTTTGGGCAAACCACCTCCCTTTTCTAGGTCTATTTCCTTATCTCTAAAATGAACAGGTTTTACTAGATGATAGATAAATACCCTTCTGGCCCTAAATCCCATGACCCTATACCATCCCAAAGACAATAGATCTAACCAGAGAGAAGATGATACTCAAATAACCAGACTTAACTCTTGGGAGCTCTAGTAAAATCTAATGGGATTGGGAGAGAAATTTAATGGCCAAAAATGAGATTCATGTCAACTTAACATATATTTATTAAGTGCATATCATTAGCCCGGGACTATATTACAGACAATGGGGGATGCAAGTATCTATATTTGCCTTCAAGAAGTTTAAAGTCTATGTAGGGAGATATAAAGCATGCACACATAGAACAAATAACAATAAAGTTAGTAGATGATGCCTTAATGAGTACTTTAGGAATACAGAGATCAATTTGTAATTTGGGGATTAACTTTCCCCATTATTTCTGCCTTTTCTGTCTTCCATACAGCTAGCCCTAATTTCTCCTGAGCTTCAGTCTCATGTCACCAAGTGCCTGTGATGTATCTCCACTTGACTGTCCTATAGGCATCTTAAACTCAATATGTCTAAAATGACACACATTATCTTACCTACTCTCCAAACTTGTCCATTCTCCAAGCTTCCTTATTTTTTTGAGGACACTACTATCCTTCCATTCATTTTGTAATCTCAGAGTCCTTGTTGCCTCTTCCTTCACTCACTCTCCCATACATATTGAGTAGTAAAGTCTTGTCACTTCTATCTCTGTAGCATTTCTTCTATCAGATTCCTTCTTTCCACATACATGGCTGCTATCCTAATTTAGGCCTTTATTACTTCTGATCTGGACTATTGTAATAGCCTCCACGTTGGCCTTCCAGTTTCCAGTTTTTCCTCTCTAATTCATTCTTCACACCGTTGCCAAAATAATCTTCCCAAAGCACAAGTCTTACCATGTGACTCCCCTGCTCATTAATCTTGGGTGGTTTCCTATTACCGGTAGAGAATAATAAACAACTCCTGAGGTTGAATTAAAGTCCTTCTCAATTTGGATCTGGCTTGCCTTTACAGACTTATTTCACATGGTTTCTCTTCACATACTCTCTCTTGCAGCCAACCTGGTCTACTTGTGGAACTGGGCATTCCATCTCCTGACTCTTGTGTACCTTTGTACAGGCTCTTTCTGCCTCTGCCTCTTTCTTCTTTGCTTACTTCAAGTTTCAGGCTGCATACTACCTCATAGAGGAAGCCTTTCTTGGTCCCCTTAGTATGCTAGTGCTTCCTCCCCTATCAAATTATCTTGCATTCATTTATCTCTTTACGTTTTGAAGCCCCCAGTAGAATATAAGTTCTTAGGGATTCTTCTTCATTTTTCTCTATGTAGCTCCAGTGCCTGGCTCATGGTAGATGCTTAATAACTACATATGGGATTAAATTTAATTCTGTCACAGATAATAAAACTGGTGAAAATTGACTGTGTGGCATTTTTAGGTGGAAAGTTATTTACTAGATTGTAAATTCCAAATACTTATTATGTAGTGGTCTCCCCTGTAGCATAGTATTTATAGTATAGTTGAGACCATCTGGTAAGAGCTTCCCCATATGGATATAGAAAAGTTATTCTCTGAAGGCTTATTGTGACAAAACCCTGGTTTCTCAAAGGTTATGCTAGCAAATCATAAGCTATGGCTGACTTTGTAGCTATTAAGGCTTCAAAATGTGGTCCTAAAGAAAAATTATGTCTATTTTTGATATAGCTAAGTTGAGAGGCTCACTACCAATAATCTGAGCACTAGGTCATTTATGAATCCTTTGGTCTTGACAACCCATAGCATCTCATCTTCCAGTGTTCCACCCCATCATGAATATAATTATAGCTTATATACCAACATAAATTATAGAGATTGAAGAGGAAAAGATTCCGCAAGGAATTTGGAGGTCTTCCAAATTAAATATAATTTTATACTTGTTACTTTGATGCAAAGGTGAGCATGAGGGAGGATGGTGAAAAACTCATTGAAAATGACCCCAGATAAAGAAATGTGAAATCAAAGGCTTGTAGACTACACAGAAGCTCCACATTTATATGTCATAAATACCTTCTTCAAGAAGAAAATCAGGAGGCATTAGACATGATGAACACCAAAGGACACCAAAAAATTAAAGTGACTATCAGTTAGTGACTTAATCATTTTGGAATCATCTGTCTATGTACATTCAGACCATCAACTTATTACAGCAAAAGTTAAAACTCAATTAGAAGAAAGAATAACAATGAAAATATATTTAATGGAAAGTTTTAACTAAATCTAGTTAAGTGAGCTATTGATTCTAAAAAAAAATGGGCAGTGGATATAAGAACTGACAGAGACAAAGACTAGCATAACTTCCTAAAGAAGTATAATTGACATACATCAATTATCACAAAAGAAGGCCAGCATAGTTTAGACAGTACTTCAGTTAGCAAAAACTTGATATCTTTGCCAAGTATAGAAAGATGGAAACCAAGAACAAAACTGATTCAGAATACAAAAACATTTCAAAAAATCTTATGTTGAATAATGGAAGATTATGAGTAATATTGCCTCTTATAATAGCAAGAAGTGGTGGAGAAGATAAGTTTTCAAGACAATAAAACAGTTATCAAACATTTATATAATATATAATATTTTAAAGTCTGCAAAATATTTTACATATATTATCTCATTTGATACTCACAACAACCCTTTGAGGTGCTATCATGTCCATTTATTTGGGAGGCGATTGGGGTTAAGTGTCTTGTCCAGAGTCACACAGCTAATAAGTGGCTGAGGCTAGATTTGAAATCAGGTCCCCCTGACTCCAGGGCCATTGCTCTGCATACCACACCACTTAGCTGCCCCTTCATTCCCAATCTACAGATCCTATAGCTGAGACTGAGCAAGATTAAGTGACTTGCCCAGTCAGTCAACTAGTATGTGTCTGACATAGGATTAGAATTCAGGTCTTCCTGACATTAACTCTAGCATATGACTTCTTATTGATACCAAACTGCCTTGGTAAAAAACCCATGGTTGGCCAGATAATCCTGAGAACATTTAAAGATGAAACTGGAAGAGTATACAAACAAGAAAGATGAAAAAGAGCTCTAAGACAAATTATTTTCCCCATCAATGAGAGTGGAACCAGAATGTTTGGACTTCAACATCAAAGTCTAATATGTTCTGACAGTATGTAGAAATGGAACTAAAGAAAACAGCAAATCCCCAGTTAAGAAAAGCTTTAATGTTTGGAGAGAGATTTAGATCTCTGATCTATTTATGTTTTGAGTATTTTTTAGTTAGTAACTGAAATCTTCCTTTTTTCCTTTCCTGGCACAAAATAAATGCAAGCAATGCAAAGCATTCATGATTTACCTTGGATTTTATGTAAAGGGAAAGTACTTGAAAAAAAAAACAATACCACAACTCAAATCAAAAGTTACAACAGATTTAAAAACAAAATATAGAAGCTTAGGAATGAAATTTCTTGCTCTGCAAAGAGAGATAAAACAGAGGGAGAAGAAAGGGTTAAAGGATGTCCCTAGTTCCAGAAGTCTTTGTGGAGAAGTGAATTTACCATCCTCTTTCACAGGATTCCTTTATTAAGCAGAGTATGGAGCTTAGAAAAGCTCTAGCCTCCCCCATCAGTGACTGTTGTCAGTCCCAATTTAAAGCATCTTCCATTGCATCTTTCACCTGAATGATTTCCTCTTCTGAGCCATCCTGGAGCAGACTGCTAGCCTTTCTCTCCTCTGACTCCTTTCTCTTGGCTGTCTCATTGGAGATTAAGTCAAAAGCTCCTCGGCCCTGCATCAATGCACCTCTCAAAACTGAAACCAAATTTCACCCATCATCAGTATGGCTCACAGCTCAGGGCTCATTTTTGCAATCAAAATCCAAAAAGCTTTGATCTGATTTGCTGAATTTCAACACCAACCCTCCACTGCCATCATACATTTCTCTGGGTCCCAGAAGTACTCAGGTGACATAGAAATTGCAAAGGAGTCCCAGGAGTGCATAAACAATGCAGAAAACATACAAATGTCTCACAATAATAATCCAAAACTTACTGGTTATTGGAGGGTGTGTATAGTTTCACCAGCTGTGCCCAGAATTTTATGGAATTTGAACTTGCAAGGGACCCTCCCCAGTGGTTTATGACTTCTCACAGCAAAGAGTAATAGTGCATGTGAGAAAAGATGGTTTGAGAACCACAGTCATAACCAATCTATTTAATTTTCCTCTCTCTCTGATGAGTTGTGCCTTCCATAGGGTCCTCAAGTCCTTCATACTCAGCAATATCCTGAGGTGATGGCTTTGCCCTTCCTTCTGTTTCAGAGAAACTCACCTGGGTTTGTAGCTGGAGAGACAATTCATTTTGTCTCAGATTTGCACTTGTCTGAACAACTCACAATCGTAGCAGGGGACAAAGTTCAGGTCCTTTGCTTTAGTACCTGGCCACAACTTCTCCACAGTGAGGAAATAGGGCTGGCTATGAATCTGATTCTTTTCTCCCGCCAGGAGCCATGCTGCCCAGGATGCTCTCTTTCCAATAGAATGCTAGATTCCCAAATTCTTGAATTACTCTGAACTACCCATGAGGCAACCCCTGTGGTTGGTGCTGCCCAGAAAATTTACTTTCACTTGTTAGATGGGTGAAATCAAAGATCTCTCTGCCAAGGAATTCCCGTCCTCATGATAGAAGTCTGTGATTCAGAAATTCTCACCACTTGGCAATGGGACTCTTTCTTTGGTTGCTGAATGAATCAGAAGAAACAGCCATTGCTCTTTGGAAGCAGAGGCCACAACTCTACCTTTCCATTCAGGCTACAGAGACACGATACCATACAGTTCCAATATTCCTTTGCCCCAAGGCAGTCCCTGGGCTTTTTAGAATGGAAGGAAAACCTTTTAAGAGAGCACAGTCTTGTATTGTTTTCAAAATGAGTGGAGGAAAGGGGAGAAACTGACCACCATCTTCTCAGGCTTTAATAGAAGCTGGTCCCAAATTCAAGATTTCTGGGTGAGGGAATGGTCCCCTGTTCTTATGCTACGGGTAGTGTGATCCCCTAGCCAAAATCTCCACATGGCTGATTTGCTGCCATGTTATATCTCTTTGACTTGCCTCTTTGGCTTAGAGGTCTTGGGGTGATGACCTGAATGAAGTACTTTGTCCAGTCTTTTTTCTTACACACTCCAATCATCCTAACAATCAATGACCTTTTGTATTGCCTGAGCTGATCCTTTATAACAAAGTCATTGACCATTCGTCTACATTTCTAGGCCCTGTCAGGTATTTAAATCAGAATATAAGCCTGCTGAGGAGTTGTTACCTTAGAAAAAGACTCACCAATTTAATAAATGACAGTAAGTGTTCTTACAAGTTTATAGGTGGATTTTGAGATCATCCAGTGTAACCCATTGATTTGAAAAATGAGGCAGCTGAGGTCCAGAGTGGTATCTTGGCTTGTTCAGTATCACACAGTATCACACAGTATCACACAGTTAGGTGGGACTAATAATCAGGACATCTGTATTACAGTCCTGAACCTGCCATTCTTAATGATCCTAGCCTCAGACTAAAGTCCCTATGAGGCATCTAATATAGACTGCCATGTCCTTTGGGTGTTTTTGTGTCTGACTTGTAAGCAAGAGTTGAACCTTACATATAGTAAGAGTGAAAGATATAGAGAATATAAAATTCCATTGTGCTTGTTTGTTGATTATGAAAGAACATTTTATTAGGTAGAGCAAAATGCCTTCTTGGAGACTATTTTTCAACAAGTTGTGTCTCCTTCATAAATCAGCATCATTCAATATTTCTTGAAAGACATAGCAGAAGTAACCCTATTCAGTGATGCTCTGATCATAAACATCAACTGCAGCATGAAACAGGGAGAAGAATGCTTCCCAACAGTGTCTGCCATTCTGATAGAGGAGATCCAGGGTAGCATTGAAGTTAAAGAGTGATTCCCTTGTATGAGAGGTCCTCCAGATTCTCCTGTTTATGTATGTCATTGTGCAAGAGGCATGAAGCCCTGGAAAAAATGCAGAACCTTTAGCAAGAGATATGTGACTCCCTAAGAAAAATTGACCTGACTGCCTACATGGTAAAGACAAGAGGATAAAGAATGTCTATTATCTAGATTATGAAATATATTTCAAAGGACAATTTATCATCCATCAGTATGTTCATAGAAGACAAAGAATTTAGATGGACAAGTTGGGCTGGGGCTGAACAGGAGTAGAGGAGGTTGGACTGTTTTTAGGAGATTCTAAAGCTACAGTCATAAGCTTAAATTTCTATGGAAACAAAGGCCAATCTTACTACCAACATTCTATGGCATTATATGAAATATAACAATCTCTGATGAATTAAAGATGAGTATCACATAGAAGGTAATGGAGAGGCTCACGGCAGATGTGACCAGGCTGCAGCATATAACCAATCAATAGGTAACTGTTAAGAAGAATAGGAGTTTGATGTCATATAGGAAATACAAACTAGGAAAAGAAGATGGGCTCATTATATATGCACTGAGGGTACTAGCTGTCTGGGTGAAGGATAGGTCTTCTTCTGTACCCTTAATCTGTACCAGAATTTGGTTTTTATCAGCCTTGGTAAACTTCCTAACCTTGGGCAATTGCCTATTCTATAGCAAAGCGTGGTAGCACTACTCTTCTCCCAAGTATAGCCCTGTTTAGAAGTGAAGGGAAAAGGAAAGCCTGTAAGTAGTAAGTGAAGAACTGAAAGTTGATGGCTTCTGAATAATTGTAAATCCACTCTATCCTATCCAGATTCTTGTTGCTGTCAATTACGTAGCTCCTCGTAACTCACTCTCTTTCCCTGTACATTGGATACCTATCTTACAGTCTTTTCTTCCACTTCAACCCTCCACTACCCTCTTTGAATAGCCTGTTCTCCCATTTCTCAGTTTCTTTAACTGTCATGATTTCTGTTTCTTACACACTTCATCCCTTTCTAGGATAACTTAGAACTCTCCACCTTCTATTTAAGTAAAGTCAAAGCAACAGGCATTTATTAAACATCTATGATTTGCCAGGTAGGCAGCTAGGTGGCACAGTGGATAGAGGGGTAGGCCTGAGGTCAGGAAGATTCACCTTCTTGAGTTCAAATCTGTCCTCAGAACTTACTAGTTGTGTGATCCTGGGCAAGTCATTTAACCCTGTTTGCCTCAGTTCCTTGTCTCTAAAGTAAACTGGAGAAGGAAATGGTAGACCACTCCAGTATCTTTGTCAAGAAAACTTCAAATGGAGTCACAAGAGTCACAGCTTAAACTACTGAACAACAAAAATATGCCAGGTACTGTGTTAAACACTAGGGATAGAAAGAAAGACAAAAACAGTCCCTGCTTTCAAGTCCAACAAGGGAGACAACATGCAAACAATTATGCAAAAATGATACATACAGAATGAATTGGACATAATTTCAGATGGAAGGCACTAGCTTTAAGGGAAACTGGGAAAAGTTTCTTGCAGGAGGTTGGAATTTGGTTGTTCTTATAATCCACATCACATAATTCATTGGTAAATGTAAACTACCAGGTATTGTACATGCTCTTAAGTCTAATTGAGATAGGGATATACTGTACTTACCTAAAACAACAGGAGAAGATAGTACAAGGCTACTTGTTTTCTGCATAACTTATCACTTTATTTCCTATAATATTATTCCTTTTTCACCAAGTGTTTGTCTTGGTCTCTAACTATAAGCCCCTTGAGGGAATTGTATTTCAAGGTCATTTGTATCTTTTATGGTGTCCAGCACAGTGTGAGACATGTAGAGGCACTTTATTGTGATAGAAACAAAGGAAGACCTGAAGTCAGGAAGATAGGGGTTTGTATCCCATTTCCGACACACTGTTTAATTTTTTAATGAGGTTTAAGTCTCAGATCTTCTGGAAGATTAAAGCGGTAAAGATAAGTTATTGAATCTCATTTTAAAGTTTCTGTGACAATAAGCACTTGTGAATACTTTCTGTTTTGAATTTCTATTGTTTATAGGAAATAAATACCTGTCCCATACTTGCAAAGAAAATAGCTATATGACCTTGGGAAAAATCATTCAAGGTTTGGTTTCTAAGGTTTGGTTTTTTCCATCTGCAAAACAGAGCATAGATTTAGAGATGGAAGAGACATTAGATGTCACTTAGTCCAAAACCCATCTTTTTATAGATGAAGAAAGTTTAGTCTTAGAGAGGTTAAGTAACTTGTTCAGGGTCAAAGAGCTAGTAAGTGTTTGAAGCAAGATTTGAATCCAAGTCTTTCTGACTCAACTCTAGAGCTCTAATCAGTATACTACACTGCTTCTAAATGGAGATTATAATACCTGTTGCACTTAACTCACAAAATTTATGTGATGGTCAAATGGCTATACACACACACACACACACACACACACACACACATATATACACATGTTTTTTCAAAACTGAAAGAAATATATAAGTGCCATTCTTAGCATTCTCATAATAGGTCCTCAAAAAATACCCATTAACTTGATTGATTTGTTATTCTCAATAATCCTGTGGAGGTGTTTGGTATTTTGTCTCCTATTTATACATCGGAAAAGAGATAACAGTTAACTTGCTTGTCTTCATATAATGAAAGAACATGAAATTATGTCTTACAAGGTGTAGCACCATCATGGATTTGCCAGGGATATGAAGATGCTGGAGATGGATGCCTGATGGTTCTTGCAGAAATCATACCAGTATCTCTATCCTCAATATCACAGGGAGTTTGCCTTCAGCTGAGGACTGGTGGAAGTGGAATTTGCTTTCCCAGTATAAGGGAGGATGAGTAGCTAAATCCCTGTGAGAGCCAAGGGAGGATTGGCACCAGAGTAGGGTGGAGAAGCAGGAAAAGAGGAGTGGAAGCTGTGGAAGGAAGAAGTTCCAGTCATGAGATCCTCAGTACAAGACTCCAGGACCAACCACAGATGTACAGGTTGATCTTGCACAGTGTCTGGGTGATTGCTGCATCTTTAAAACCTTCTCTCCCATTTCTTCTCTTTTCTTCTGTCTACATCCCAAGAGGGCATATACCTGTTTACTACAAAATTTCCATTTCTTAAAAGTTTGCTTATTCTTTTCTTTAGTTTGCCTTTTAACTATTGCATTGCTGATCTTGACGTATCCTTGTTCAAAGGAAGAAGAGAGGAACCATATAGTAGCACCAAGGAGAGAAGAGAGATCAATTTACAACTGTAACATTTTGCCAAAGTGGTTCTTTGGCCGGGGGCTTAGAATTGGAGAAATCATTATTTATTCATTTTTTCACAGTTTCCAAAGCAGAGACAATTCCCAATTCTCGAATTTTTCTCTAGGCAATGAATGAGTCAGAAGTCTGACTGTAACTAGCTGGGCTGATATTGGGAAAAAGGCTGTTGCCACTTTCCTTCTTGTTATTTCCCATAACTTGGTTTGAAAGGAAAACCATTCCTGTAGAAGGATGGCGCCAAGGGAATGGATAAAAGAATAGATTTCCTTGCACAAGTCAGGGTCAAGGGCAAATAAGGGTGCCTGTGCTCTGACAACCCTCCTCAGCAGCACAGTATGACTCTATAGCTGCAAGAAATCCAGAGAACTAACCAACAGTCTTTCTATAACCAACTCTGAATTTTTAATTCACATTGGGAATTATCCATATTGAATTGTTTTCTACTTAGGTCAGTGTCTCCCCACTATACAGCATGATCCTGGGGAACATCTCATACCTAGCATAGGAAAGATAAAATCAATTTAATATTGGCTTAATAGGAAAACATAATGGGGTGGCAAATTGCCAGTAAAGTGAAGAAAAAGCTTAGATAGATTATTTTATGTGATTTGGTGTTTTAGTTTATCCATTCTGCTGTTCTGTTCCATTAGTGTAGGTTTGGAGATATTATATTTTTGTTGTTTAGTAGTTTTTCAGTCATGTCTGACACTTTGTGGTGCCTTTTGGGGTTTTCTTGGCAAAGACACTGGAGTGGTTTGCAATTTCCTTCTCTAGCTCAATTTACACATGAGGAAACTGAGGCAAACAAGGTTAAGTGACTTGCCCAGAGTCACACAGCTAGTAAGTGTCTGGGGCCATATTTGTACTCAGGAAGATGAGTCCTTTTGACTATAGACCCCACACTCTATTGTTAAGCAAATGACTCTAACTTCAAGCAAATAGAACTCAGTTAGGTGGGGAAGTAAATGAAGTCTGCTATTTTGAATCTCTCCTATCTTGTAAATAGATGCTTTTCTCAGGGAAAACATTTAGGTGAAACACATTTCCACTAAATATAAACCTGTTATCTGTCAGCCAAATTAGGTTTGTTTGTTTTAGGTAAAGCCCATAAAAGTCAATGGAGATCATACTGCTATCAGTGTGAGCAGATTATAATGTTGTAGTGTCACTTTGGAGACAGAAATAATATTCTTCTTGCCAATTTATATACAGGGGCTATGTGCTATGTGTTTGTAGAATCTTCATAGAAAAGTAAAGAGTTGGTCTTTTAACTTATCTCCCACTGAGCCACAAGTAGGAATTCTGCCAAAATTCAGTCGGGAGAATGTGTACGGGTGGAGGGGTGTCTGTGGTTTGACTCCTCCTGTTTGTGTTTGAAGTGGACTGGAGACGCAGGTCATAGGATATGAGGAGATTGATGAAATGGATTGGGACAGTGATTGGAGCAGAAAAGTAAGGTATATTGAATGTTTTTGGGAGGAAAGAAAGTGACTTGGAGGTTCATAGATGATCATAACAAAGGTTAGGACAGGGTAGAGAGAACTTTTGAAGGAAGAGAAGAGCCTACTGAGTGACGGTGACAGAGGCGGTGTGGATCAGGAGAGAGCTCCTAATTCTATTTCTTACATGACCTATGTGACCTTAAGGAAGTAGCACCTCTCTGGGTCTTAGTTTCTTCATCTATAAAATGAGGCATCTGGGCTAGATGGTTTTTGAGGCCCATTTCAGTTTTAGGTCTTTGATTCTATGAAATATTGCAGCAGTAGAGATAACTAGAATGCCTACTCCTTAAGGGGATTCCAGAGAAAGGAGGGCTAAGAAAGATAGGATCTGAGGAGACAGTTACAGCTGAGTTTATTATTTGGGAGGGAGGGTCCATGGCTGCTGCTTTTGCGAATGACTCCTCTCCAAACCCTCCTCCCCCTCACCTCCATTGATTTTTCCATTGATCATGAGCATCCTGTATAACTTCAGTTCCAAGACCAGGTGATATGTCAGGCTCAGTCTGTCCTGGTGGGAAGGCAGGCCATGAGAAGGGGTCATAGGACTCGTGGTAGGTTTCATAGAATCTGGTGGAGGTGGAACATTCAGTTGGATGACCAGCACTCCAAAGTATGGAGTGGCACTCTGATGGCAAGTCCTGGGGAAAGACCCAGCACCTCATGCTAGTTCCGCTGCCAAGTCCTATTCCTGTAAACATTTTATTCTGTAAGTATTAGAGGAGTACTACATTTTCCTAATATCTTTCTAACTTTTATTGGTTAGGCTTGAAGTAAAAATTATCCTAAGTTTAGGTGCTTGTAGATAGGTAATGCAGTGGGTTCTGTGTTCCTAATTGTTTGCTAGAATAGACCAATAATGTGCTAAAAGCTAAATTCTGTAAAAATGTTAAACATTAATGAGAGAAATGATGAAAGAAAGCAGGAGTTTCCTGCCAGCAGCACTGTGGTCAGCCGCAGTGCCCTGACCTGATTACTTAAGTTGATGTTTTTCCTAAATCAGTCATGAATCAGTAATTATCAAGTTTTGCAATACTCAGTGGTTCTCTTGAGAGCAGCAAATAATTTGTAATACTTTTCCTCCTTTTCTTAAAAAAAAATAATAAAACCTTTTCATTCCTTTTGGTAGGTTTCACTGGACTTCAGGCAGAATTCCTGTTAGCTCGATACGGGGCATGTTGGCTGCTGGAGGTTTGTAGATTTATTTTTCTTATCTCACTAAACAGTGCATTTTTCTTTTTTCTCCTAGCAAAAACAAAAACAAATGCAACACTGTTCAGGAACTAGTGCAGTCCATCACTATTCATTTTCATGCCTTTGGCTTAACTCTTTAATCCATGATTAAAGCCCTAGAAGGAGAAAGCCAGCATAATAGATATAGTTCTGGAATTCAAGTTCTAGTTTTAACTTCTTTCTTGGGATGTTATGTATGTGATGTGAGTTAAGTAGGTCACTTGATATTCTTTGATTTCTAGTCTTTTTTTTTTTTGCTGTCATATCTCAGTATTTATCTCAAGGGGGCAATTAAATCCCCAAACTGGAAACATTCTCACAGATTCATAGATCTTGAGGAGTTTTTAAGTATTTATCTGGTCAAGTCTAGTCCAGCAGGTTATCATTGCTTTCATTTTATAGTTATAGTGGCCAAGACACAAAGAGGTTAAACAATTTACACAAGGTTATACAGCCAGTACTTGGCAGAATGAAAACTAGAATCTAGGTATCTTATCTATTCAACACTCCTTTCACCCAACTACAGTGTATTAAGGGTTTGGATGACATAGTAACACAATAGTACTACTGTAATGTATTAGGCCTATTATAGCCAGAGCTTAATGGTTCAACATGTAGTCTTATGTCAAACCTGACTTCTTTTGATAATCTATTTGATACTAGCACTGTTCCAATCACAATACTCAGTTTCTGGGCAATATCCTGAGGATCCCATTGCTCTTCTGGGTTATTATTCTATTGTCTTTGTATTGTTATTATCATTTTCTTCCACTTTTTGCATGGGGAACACACTGCTCTGTTTGTAGCTGCTTTGACATTATAGGCAGATGGTATCTTTTCTCATATAGCCTAAACAATCTGCATGGATGAGCAGGAAATGCTGAAGTACTTGGGAGTCGCCAAATTTGAGGACAAGCAGGAACAAGTAACCCATCTTGTGTATCAGGAAGATGATGCAGGATTCTTTATTTTATTGTAAAAATTTATTCTGAACTTAGTGACCATCACCAGAGACATACAAACAAAAATAAAATGAATTCTATTATTTATTGTTTGCTAAAAATTACAAACATTAACAAAATAAAAGATAACATTGCTCCATTTGTTTTGTGTATTTTTTTATATCCTTCTTAGTATTATTTGTTGTTCATTTGTTTCCATCATGCCTGATTCGTCATGACTGCATTTGGGGTTTTATTGGCAAAGATACTGGAGTGATCTGACATTTCCTTCTCCAGCTCATTTTACAGATGAGGCAAACAGTGTTAAGTGACTTGCCCAGGGGCACACAGCTAGTGTTTGAGGACAGATTTGAACTCAGGTTCTCCTGACTGCAGGCCTGGTGCTCTATCCACAGTGCCATCTAGCTGCCCAAGTATTAAAGAGCTCTAGATTTAAAGTTGAAAAGGATATTAGCAAACATCTAGTCAAGCTAATTTTTACAGATGAGGAAACTGACTTGCCCAGCATCACTATAAGAAGTAGTAAACAGAGCTGGAATTCAAACCCAGGTCCTGATTCCAAATCCAGGACACTTCCTACTACAACACATTGCTAATCTTGTAAGAATCCAGCTTTGCTAGTTTCCCACACTAGTGAAACCTATGCCCTGGAACCCCACTTTCCTAACCTTGAGTATCTCTTTCAGACCATTATTCCAGGAAAAGACCCAGCATGCTTCACTTTACTCAACTCACCAGCCATCTTTTATATATCCTTACTTTCATAGAGGTATTCTTTCTTTCACTGTTCTCACACTTCATCCTACCACCCAAGTTCTGGAACAATGATCAAATGAAATCTTCTATTATTCCAGGATGAGGTAGCTCCATACTATCTCACTCATCATTCTTATATCTTTACAGACCAAAGTGCCCCTCCATGACCACCATTTACCTTTGCATATTGTTTCCCCTTTAGAATATAAACTCCTTAAGGGCAGGGACTATTTTTGCTTTTTATGTTTTCAGTACTTAGAACAGTGCTTGGCACATAGTAAGTACTTAAAATGCTTTTTCATTCATCCATTCATCCATCCATCCATCCATTTATTCATTCATTCAGAAATGGTAATAGCTCATGCCAATTTCTCTTCTTTTTTCCCTTTCTAGTTTTAACCGCTTCCTTAATGAGGTAGGGCTGGACTTCTCTCAATCATATATCATATTCTCTCCATTTTATTCTTCTACTTTGGTTCTGATTTTGATCTTTGTTCTAACAAGTTGGTGGTCTATCATACACACAGAGGACTGATTTAGAAATGACTGCTATATCAATAATCAGTTATTTCCTGTTAAAAATAGAATCAATTTGTTTTTTGGTATGTTATGCCCATTACCTTCCAACTATCTTCTTAAATAAAATATTCATGGTATGTAGGTATGAGGTTTCTATATAGCCTTGACTTCTCTAATTTCTTATTCCTGAATTATATTTCCTTTCCTTTCCTTTCCTTTCCTTTCCTTTCCTTTCCTTTCCTT
>NW_020954556.1:36007185-36067184 GCF_900497805.2 Vombatus ursinus | reverse complement strand
TTTCCTTTCCTTTCCTTTCCTTTCCTTTCCTTTCCTTTTCCTTTCCTTTCCTTTCCTTTTCCTTTCCTTTCCTTTTTTTAAGGTAGACCAACAGCTCTTTACATGGGCTTTGGAGGGGGTCTGGGGGCAGCACCAGCAGGTCTGAAGCGGGGTGGGGGTGTCCGATCCTTTCGTGCCTCACGGGACCGATTCCTCACTACCTTGCTGCTGATCGCGCACCTCACACAGTAATGCAGCTTCACGTACAGTTTGGGCAGCACATAGGAGTCGAAGACTCTGGCCTCGGAGATGTCCCTGACGGCCACGGCTTCCACGATGTTGCAGATGACGAATTTCTTGATTGCCTTGTACTTGGGCACGCAGCGGGCGCTGTTGGTGCAGCGGATGGGCTGCACATGGTAACAGATGTTGGCCCATAGACTGTAATTATTTTAATTTTAATTTTTGGTACATGCTTATCCCAAGCAAGAGTCCGACAAGTAATGTTTCCCATTGACCTTGAATGCACAATTAAACCAACTCTTCCAGCTCCTTTATTTACCTTTACAAGGAGGAAATGTGAGCCACCCCTCCATTTAGTTGCAACCTTTTTTTCCCTTCTAGTTTCATTTAGAAAGAATGTAAAAATTCATACAATTCAGTTCCTCTAGGAGTATGTCAAATCT
This sequence comes from Vombatus ursinus, assembly GCF_900497805.2. Taxonomy (NCBI): domain Eukaryota; kingdom Metazoa; phylum Chordata; class Mammalia; order Diprotodontia; family Vombatidae; genus Vombatus; species Vombatus ursinus. Next base: position 36,066,519 of record NW_020954556.1, on the reverse strand, counting down.
TCTTCAAAGATCTTACACTATTGAGAAACAAAACTGAAGTGAATGCTTGTTAACAGTCTGAAATTTGTGTGATTCTTAGCACCCATCTCTGCAGAAGTAGAAGGGGGCTGTGAAGGTTTGAGAGATATTTTGTGCTGTCATTATTTAAACTGATATTCAACAAGCAAAAGTCATCTGTTGCCAGAACTATCCTTGAAGCTTTTCCAGCATGGTGAAATGAGCCAGAGAAAGCTTTGCAGGTATAGCCTTTGGAACTCAGAGTTAACATGGTAAGGCATTGGACATTTAAAAAAAATGACAACTAACCTTGCCAATTTAGTGGATGTAAAGTGGTAGCTCAGAACTGTTTTAATTTATGTTTTCTATCAGATAATTATGATTTGGCATTATTCAGAATTCTCCGTGTTTCACTTGTTCAAGTGACTACGTTCTTTTTCAGGTGGCATAATCGTAATTTATATCTTTATTTTGGGTTATTGTGTCTCAATTCTTTGTCCCCTGGAGTAATATGGAAATTTGGCATTGTTAAGTTTGAATCAGCAGTTCATAATCTGTTGACCTGCTTACCCTGAAGACCTGTGAGTAAACTGGTAACATGAGAGTTTGCTCAGTCTTGGTGTAGAGGTCAGAGCACCTTGGCCTTCAGTCTAAAATCTATCCCTTTGCTTTCTTTCACTCTTCCCCTTAATCTTACTCCTCAATTAAAGGAGTCTTTTGGATTGTGGACTGAACCTACATCACATCTCCCTTTTAATATTTGTGGGCTCTTCCCTTGATTTATGGTGCTCACAAGCTGATAAATTCTATCACTGCTCTCATAGAGAAATGAGAGCTATAGTGATCTGCTTTAGCCCAGCCCCATCAATAAACAAGTGTAAGAAGGGTTTGATAAGGGTAGTTTCCCAATCAACTTGAAGAGCTGACAGGGCAGTGAGCCTTTGTTTGTTTGGAAAAATCCTGGGATGCCTCCTAGGGACTGGATTTCAGTGATTGGGGCCATCCCCAAGATGGTTTGTTTGACTAGGAATCAGTATGATGGACTCATTGATGGACCCACTTCTTGATGCTGGGTATTGAGAAAGAGCAGTTCTCAATTTTTTTTTTTTGGTCTCAGAGCTCTTTTTGTTATTGTTCGGTCACTCAGTTGTGTCCAACTCTTTGTGATGCTATGGACCGTTGCACTCCAGGCCTTTCTATCCTCCACTCTCTCTCTCTCTCTTTTTTTTTAGGCAAGGCAATCGGGGGTTAAGTGACTTGCCCAGGGTCACACACCTAGTGAGTATCACGTGTCTGAGGCTGGATTTGACCTCAAGTCCTCCTGATTCCAGGGCAGGTACTCTATTCACTGCACCACCTAGCTGCCCCTATCCTCCACTATCTCTTAAAGTCCGTCCAAGTTCATGTTCATTGTTTCCATGCAGGACTCCTTTACACTCTTAAAATTAAAAATATTTTATTTATTTTTTTCTTTAAATAGTATTGTATTTTTTCCCACAATTGCATATCAAGAAAATTTTTAGCACTCATTTTTTATGAGATTTTGAGTTCCAAATGTTTCTCCCTCTTGCCCTCCCCTCCCCTCTTCTGAAAATGTTAGGAAGTTTGATATAGTTTATATATATGCTATCATATAAAATATATTTCCATGTACATCACAGGTGTGGAAGAAGAAATAGATGAAAAGAAAAAAACATGAGAAAGAGTAAAGTAAGTGAAAAAATACGCTTTGACCTGTATTCAGAGTCAATCAGTCCTTTATCTGGATATGGATAACATTTTCCTTCATGAGTCCTTTGAATTTGTCTTAGATTGTTGTGTTGCTGAGAAAGGCTGAGTCATTCATAGTTGATCATCACATGATGTTGCTGAAACTGTGTACAGTGTGTTCTTGGTTCTGCTCATTTCACTTTGCATTGGTTTGTACAAGTCTTTCCAGGTTTTTTTCTGAAATGTGCCTGTTCATCATTTCTTATTGCACAATAGTATTCCATTACATTCATTTGCCACAGCTTGTTCAGCCATTCCCCAATTGATGGGCATCCTGTCGGTTTCCAATATTTTGCCAGCACAAATAGGGCTGCTATAAATATTTTTGCACATGTAGGTTCTTTTCCCATTTTTTATGGTCTCTTTGGGATACAGATTGCAGGATCAAAGGGTATACACAGTTTGATTGCCTTTTGGGCATAGTTCCAAATTGCTTTCCAAAACGGATCAGTTCTCAACTCCACCAACAATGCATTAGTGTTTTAATTTTCCCACATCCTCTCAAACATTTATCATTTTTTTGGTCATATTAGCCAATCTGATTGGTATGAGGTGATACTTCAGGTTTTTTTTTTTTGTTTGTTTGTTTTTGGCAATTAGGGTTAAGTGACTTACCCAGAATCACATAGCCAGTAAGTGTCAAGTGTTTGGTCTGACGCCAGATTTGAACTCAGGTCCTCCTGAATCCAGGGCCAGTGCTCTATCCACTGTGCCACCTAGCTGCCCCTAGAGTTGTTTTAATTTCCATTTCTCTAATCAAAAGTGCTTTAGAGCACTTCTTCATATGCCCAAAGATATTTTTGATTTCTTCATCTGAAAACTTCCTACTCATAATCTTTGACAATTTATCAATTGAGGAATGGCTTGTATTCTCATAAATTTGACTCAGTTCTCTATATATTTGAGAAATGCGGCCTTTATCAGAGACACTTGCCGTAAAGATTGTTTTCCAGCTTTCTACTTTCCTTCTAATCTTAGTTGCATTGGTTTTGTTTGTACAAATACTTTTCAATTTAATATGATCAAAATGATCTAATTTACATTTGTAATGCTCTCTATCTCTTGTTTGGTTATGAATTCTTCCCCTCCCCATAGGTCTGACAGGTAGACTATTCTTTGCTCTTCTAATATGATTGTTTCATTGACTATGGTACCTTTTAGAAAGATGTAGTTTCCTTCCTTATTTCTTTTAATTAGGTCTATTTTTGCTTTTATTTTGTCTAAGATCAGGATTGTTACCCCTACTTTTTTTTTAACTTCAGCTGAAGCACAATAGATAATGCTCCAGCTCCTTACCTTTACTCTGTGTGTGTACTTCTGCTTGAAGTATGTTTCTTGTAAGGAATATATTGTAGGATTCTGGTTTTTGATCCACTCTGCTATCCACTTTTGTATTATGGTAGAGTTCTTTCCATTCACATTCCCAGTTATGATTACTACCTGTGTATTTCCCTCCATCTTATTCTTCCTCCTGTTTGTCCTCTCTCTCCTTTCACCCTCTCCCACCTCACCAGTGTTTTGCTTCTGTTTATCACCTCCTCTATGCCCTCCCTTCTGTGAATCCCCTCCCTCTTTACTTAATCACCTCCCCTCCTACTTTGCTGTTGGGTGAAATAGATTTCTATATTCATCTGATTCTGTATATTATTCCCTCCTTGAGCCAATAATGATGAGAGTAAGGTTCCAGTAATGCTCATTGCCTCACCCCTCTCCTCTTCTCCTTCACTGTAACAGGTCTTTCTCACCTATTCATGTGAGATAATACCCCATTCTACCTCTCCTTTTCTTCTGCACCCATTGTACTCCTCTTTCTCATCCCTTAATTTTTTTGACTTTTAAAAATTGTATTTATTATTTTTCAATGAACAAAAATATTTTTCCTCTCCCATCCATACCCATTGTGAGGGGCAGGCCTCATAACAAATACACATAGTAAAACAAAACTAATCCTCATATTAGCCATGTCAAAAATATGTCTCAGTCTGCATTCTGAATCCATCACTTCTCAGTAAGAAAGTAGGCAACGTGTTTCACCATGGGTCCTCTGGAATCATCTTTGGTTATTCTATTGATCAGGGATGCAAATTCTTCTTTTTTTTTTAACATTTATTTATTTTTATTTTGGGTTCCAAATGCTTTTTCTCTAGACCCTCCTCTACCTAAGGAGAAAGTAAGCAGTATTAAACTCATTACATATGTGAAGTCACGCAAATCACATTTCCATGTTAGCATGTTAAAAAAGAAAAAAAATGAAGAAAGTGGGGAAAATGTTTCAATATGCTGAGTTCATCAGTCCTCTTTCTGGAGGTGGATAGCATTTTTCATCATGAATCTTTCAGAATTGTCATGGATCACTGTATTGATGATAGTAGATAAGTTTTTTCACAGTTGATTAGCATTAGAATATTGCTGAAAAGAGTTAAGTCATTCATAGTTGATCATCACACAATGTTGCTGTTACTGTGCACAGTTATCCTGGTTCTGATCATTTCACTCAGCATCAATTCATGTAAGTCCTTCCAGGTTTTTCTGAAATCCAGCTGCTCATCATTTCTTATAGCATAATAGTATTCCATTACATTCATATACCACAACTTGTTCAGTCATTCCCTAATTGATGGACTTCCCCTCAATTTCCAATTCTTGTCCACCACAAAAAGAGCTGCTATAAATATTTTTATACAGGTGGGTTTTTTCCCCATTTTTATGATCTCTTTGGGATACAGCCCTAGAAGTGCTATTGCTGGGTCAAAGGGTATGCACATTTTTGTAGCCCTTTGGGCATAGTTCCAAATTGGTCTCCAGAATGGTTGATCAGTTTATCAAACAGTAGATATCTAGCTAGATATCTAGATCTAGCTTATCCCCATTACATATAATGCTTGCTGATGGCCCTTAATTTTTTTTAATGCTATTCCCTCAAATTCATTTTATATCCATACCCTCTCTCTATGCATATTCTTTCAATCTGTACTGTTAGTGATACAATTTTTAAGAATTACAAGTATCATCTTCCCGTGTAGGGATGTAAACAGTTTAGCTTTATTGAATCCTTTATGCTTTCTTTTCCTTTTTTACCTGTTTATGTTTCTCTTGGGTTTTGATATTGGAGGTCAATTTTTTGGTTTAGTTTTGATCTTCTCCTTATGAAGACTTGAAATCCTTCTATGTCATTGGATGACTAGTTCCTTTGCCACCAGAATATCATGTTACATGATCTCTGATACTTTAATGTTGTAGCTGCCAAGTCTTATCTGATCCTGATTGTGACTCCCCAAATATTGAATTGTTTCTTTCTGGCCACTTGTACTGGCCACTTTCCTTGACCTGATACATCTGAAATTTGGCTACAATGTTCCTTGGAGTTTTTATTTTAGAATCTCTTTCCTGTGGTGATTGGTGGATTCTTTCAATGTCTATTTTGCCCTCTGGTTCCAGGAGATCAGGGCAGTTTTCCTTGATAATTTCTTGGAAGATGCTGTCCAAGTCCTCCTTTTGATTATGGCTTTCAGGTAGTCCAATGAATTTGATATTGTCTCTCCTGGATCTATTTTCTAGGTCAGTTGTTTTTCCCATGAGGTATTTTACATTTTCTTCTATTTTTTTCATTCTTTTGAATTTGTCTGATTGATTCTTTTTTTTTTTTTTTTTTGCCTAGGCAATGGGGTTAAGTGACTTGCCCAGGGTCACACAGCTAGTAAGTGTTATGTGTCTGATGCTCACCTCCTCCTGAATCCAGGGCCGGTGCTCTATCCACTGCGCCACCTAGCTGCTCCCTGATTGATTCTTGATATCTCTTAGAGTCATTAGCTTGCTTTTGCCCAATTCTAACTTTTAAGGTGTTGTTTTCCTTTAGCTTTTGTACTTTCTTTTCCATTTGGCCAATTGTACTGTTTAAGGAGTTGTTTTCTTCAGTGGATTTTTGTATCTCCTTTTTCATTTGGCCAGTTCTACAGTTTTTCAAGCTGTTGATTCTTTTTTTTCATAATTCTCTTGCATCACTCTCATTTCTTTTCCCAATTTTTTTCTATCTTTCTTATATGATTTTTAGCTCCTTTTTGAGTTCTTCCATGAGCTCTTTCTGGGTTTGAGACCACTTCCCATTTTTCTTTGAGGTTTTGCCTGTAGGTGTTTTGACATTGTTGTCCTCTTTTAAATTTGTGTCTTGGTCTTCCCTGTCACCATAATAACTTTCTATGATCAGATTTTTTTTTTCTCATCCTTTTTTTTTCTTTGTGTGTGTGTCCTTTTCCTGTCTTTTAAATTTGATCTCTGCTCCAAGAGTGGAAGGGGCTCTATCTCAGGCTTCTTGTTTCAGTGACTGCAGGCCCTGCCTGTCTACCTGGTGCTGTGCTGACATTGCCCTGAGGCCCCTGGGGGCCCCTTGTGTCTGGTGCTGTATTGAGGGGATTGTGTGGGGCGTGGCTGGTGCTACTGGATGCTCTAGGGGTCTGGCAGTTTTCCTGGTGCTGAGCTGGGGTCCTTGTGGTGGTGTCTGGCATGTGATGAGGCCAGGTGGGGTTTTTCTCCATTTCCCCAGGGCTCCACTAAAACATGTGAAGGTCTGGCCTCTGGAGGATGTCTGCTTGCCTGGGGCTGCTCCAACACAAGTGATAGTTCTCCAAGCTGGAGTCTGCTGGTTCCCCAGGCTATGATAAGGCATATGTGTGTGTGTGTGTGAGGTTCCCAGTGTTGTTGTTTGCCAGCTCCATCACACTGGGGCTTAGGATCTCTTGCTTGTTTGCTGAGGTGGGGCTTGCTGGGGCACTTCCTGTGCTGGAATGCACTCCCCTTTTACCTGAGTGAGATGGACCTTTTTGCTGATCTTCCAAGTCTCCCAGGCTAAAAGACTGCTTCATCCCATCTTTCCACTGGTTCTGTTGTTTCAAGATTTGTTCTGGGGTGCTACTTTATGGTTGTTTGGTTCTTTGGAGGTGAATATGGGAGAGCTACAGCCATTTACTGCTTATTCCAGTGTATTGGCTCCTGGAAGTTCCACTCTCCTTTACACTCTTAAAAAGTATTGAGGGCCCCAAAGAGCTTTTGTTTACATGGATTATATCTATTGATATTTACTGTATTAGAAATTAAAACAAAATTTTAAAATATTTATTAATTTACTTAAAATAATAAACCTATTACATGTTAACATAAAAACATATTTCTAATGAAAATATATTTTCCAGAACAAAAAAATTTAGTGAAAAGAATGGCATTGCTTTATATATGTTTAAAAATCTCTTTAAAGTCTGGCTTAATAGAAGATAGTTTGATTGTCATGATTGCTTCTGAATTTGATTGGTTGCAATGTGTTATTTTGGTTGAAGTATATGAAGAAAATCTGGCCTCATGCAGATATATAGTTGGAAAAGGGAGGAGTATTTTAATAGACAAATGACATCTTAGTATTATTATGACAGTTGTTTTGACTTCACCTCCCCCTCTCCCCCCACCCTGAAAGAGTGGTCCACACTTTGAGAACTGCTGCCATAAAAATAAGATAATATGCCTGCTTGATCTTTTTTTTTCTTTGTGAAGAAGGGACTATTCATGGGGATGGGGGATTCTATATTTCTTCTCACCAGGAGCTGTTATTAGCTGACATGGGACAGAAGTGCATAGGAATTATATGTATTCACCAACAACTTTTTCACCCATGTGCCACAAAAGAAGAGTTTATGAACAGTGTTCCTTAATCACTGCCTAGTAGTTAGAAGAAAAGGTAGTTTCCTAGGCAATATGAGTTTAGCATCTAGTTTTCTAGCAAAAAAGGAAAATTTCTTGTGGGTTGCTTCTAGAGTAGCACCTGGTTTAAGAGTTTTGTATTGGACCTATTAGAAAGAGAATAGGAATTCCTGAATTATGTGCCTTTTGTAGAAAGAAGATGACTCCAGTAGCCGGAGAATAGTAAGGACTAGTGCCATGTCATGGGGGAGAAGAACTATATATTGTCCCCTACTATTACATTAAGTTATTTAGACAGTGTAGATCTAATGGGAAAGAAGTGACCTGTCCTGCAGTTCTATTGTGTGATTCCTATGCACAGGGAGTCCAAACTACAGGGTAGAAATATTTGTCTGGGAGCAACATTGTGGGTAGGTCCCCTGTGGGAGAGCCAGAGATTTATTGGAATGTTGGAATATTGCCCTACTGCCAAGTCCAAGTTCAGTTTCCTTCTGAGGGTAGCTTATGGACCACTATGAGTGTATCATGTACTTTCTGAATCTGCTGTTGGGCCCCTGTGAGTCTGGTGTGTTTTCTTCATTTTCTGTTGAGTGAAATTAAGAACTGTCCTCTACCTGATATGAATTTGTTACCTTGACTGCTTGTATAGAAGCTGGGGACCCTGGTATATTTATTAAAACCTAGGCATGATCACATTTGGAGATTTCCCAGAGAAAACTCTGGGTAAAGATGTAATAAGTCAAAGAGAAACTTCCCTTTTTGGTCATTACTCAAACTCAGACACAAGTTTGTGTGAGTCCAGAGCTTGGGTGGTCCTGGGCCATGACTTGTACAAGAATTCCTTTTGATTAAATACTTATCCCCTTGTCTCCAAAGTCCAAAACTTTTACAGGGTTTATGTAACTTGACTTTTTTAGGAGGATAATTTTGACTCAGATCCACAGGGGAGGATGGATATTGCTCATAGTATAAATAGTTTATTTGCTCTTATGTAGTATCAGCGCTCTTATGTAGTATCAGCATTGTTATGTATTATACTTTAAGGAATGTAGATAGTATCAGCACTATTGTACTATTATAGCAATGTACCAATTATTTGCAACTTACCTTATACTGCCCGATATTAATTATCTTTTTATTTGTACATGTTTTATCTACCCAGATCGAATATAAGCTCTTCAAGGTCAGGGATAGTGTCTTATATAGGTGATTCCTGACTTAAAATCACAGAATTACAAGTTCTCAGTTACAAAGGACTTCAGTATCTGTCTAATCTAACCCATACCTGAATCCCTTCTATAGCATATCTAACAAGTGTTCATCCAACTTTTGCTTGAGGGACTTCAATGAAAAGAAACCCAATATATTCCAAGGCAGTCCATTCCATTTTTGGAAAGTTTCATTTATTAAGAAGTTTTACCTTATATTGAGCCAAAATTTGACTCCCAGCAACTTTCACTCAGTATAATAAAATGTAACAAAAACATAAAAACAACATATTCTCTCCTTTCGAGGATCTTACTTTCTACAAGAGGGATACAACACGTACACATATAAAGTAATTTGAGGAGGGAAATTACATGAGTAATGGGTTGGGGGGTAGGAATCAGGGAAGGCTTCATGATATAGCTAGTGTCTAACTGAATCTTGACAGAAGATAAAGCTTTTGAAAAGTGGGGATGAAGAGGTTTTGAAAAGTAGTTTTTGTTTGTTTGCTTTGGTGAATGCAAGAGATCAAATCTAAATTTGCATTAAAAGTAATAATCAGTTTGCAGGAATAAGTTAGTGAAGAGGGAGCAATATGGAATAAAGCTGGAAAGGTAGGTTGGAGTCAGATCATGGAACCTTAAATGCCAGGCTGAGGAGCATATATTTTATTCTGGAGGTAATGTGGGGCCATGGTCAGTTTTTGAACAAGAAGTGACATGGTCAGAATATGCTTTAGGAAGATTATTTTGGCAGCTGTGTGGAGAATGGGGGCAGCTAGGTGGTACAGTGGATCGAGCCTGAAATCAGGAAGAGTAATTTTCCTGAGTTCAAATCTGTCTTTAGACACTTACTAGCTCTGTGACCATGGACAAGTCACTCAACCCTGTTTGCCTCAGTTTTCTCTTTTGTAAAACAAATTGGAGAGGGAAATGACAAACCACTCTAGTGTCTCTGCCAAGAAAACTCCAAATGGGGTCACAAAGAGTCGGACACAACTGAAAAATGACTGAACCACTAAACTGTGGAGAATGCATCGAGGAGAATTCTTTCCATCATTCACTCTTGCTCTTTTTCACTCTGTGTGTGTGTGGTGTGTGTGTGTGTGTGTGTGTGTGTGTGTGTGTGTGTGCCTATGTTTCTGTGCATATATACTTTATTTGTTTTGTTTGGACCTATGATCCTCTGATTTATTGCTGTAGGGAATTTCTACAGAGGATACTTCTTCTACTAATGTGAATCAGAAACTTTTCTCCCATTTATAGGCTTAGAGTATCGCCTTGGGACATAGACTGGTCACTGGGTGTCTGGTCTTCTTGACTGTCCCGTGGTCAGTCAATAAGATTGAGAAGTGTTCCTATTTTGCTACGTGCCAGGTGACCTGGGGGAAGAGCCATATTTCGGAATTTCTTTACTTGGACCAGAAACAATTTGAGGATGGAGTGGGTGGAACTAGTGCAGTAGACAGTCTACTGGCACATGCAGTTACTCAGAGAGTACAACCCTCAGCCCTTTGGGGGTTTGCAGAGAGGTTGGGCCTTGGAAACAAGGTACCATGGTGATAGGATCACGGGGCTGGGGAAATGGAGTGGTTGTGCCTGCTCTGCATCCTGACTGGGAAACAAAGTGCAAGATGGCAGTCACAACAGGGAGGAAATGTGTTGTCTCACACATACACTTGTCAGGGCACTGTGGTCACAGGTCCTGTGAGCCTTGTGCTGGTAGCTACTACAACTTGCCTAGGAAGGTGTAGAAATTTTCATCGTTCCTGCTCTCTTTTCTTGTTGCATGTAGTTTTATCACCTTAATGAGATAGTAGGAATGTTTGTCAACTTAGCATAACTAATTCCATTTTCTTTTCAGCCTCCATTTTATGATTGCATTGTTTTGAATAGGTTGTTTTTCAATACTAGGAAAAATAGTCATGTGATATGATGTAGTAAACAGCATGCGTATGTTCTTAAACAACTGATAAACATACAGAAACCTTCTGAGAGAATGCACTAGTAATGGAAAAGTATTATAAACGATTTTATCAGTAGGTTATGTAATAAGCTGTGAATCAAATTAAGTGGAAAATGAAAACTCTAAGTAACTTGCAGGAGTCTCTAGCCTTTAAGGCACTCCAGGCTGAGACTGGGACCGGGTCCTGAATTCCTTACACTTAAGACTTGAGCAACCTGTGTTTGCTTAGAGCAGTGCTGATTGATGGAGACTTGTAGACAGCTACCTTGGAGGGAGAAATATGGCTTCCAGCTGGACAGAGAGGGGACTTTGTCTTGAGCACTGACATCAAAGACGCTTATAGGAACTTCTTAGAAGTCAGTTGGTGGTTTGTTCTTGGAGGGGGCAGATGTTTGTTTGCATGTTTTGATGACTAAGATATGATTGCATGCATGGAAAAGTGTACATCTAATTCATCACACTATTTAGCATACATAAAGCATACACAGCATAAGTGTGCTTTGTGGGTTATACTGCAACATTAACTTTCCCATCAAAACAACCTTATAAATTAACATTAAATTGCTAGATTGTGTAAAAAATTGACAACAAAACCATTATAATATGGCAAAACAAGATTGCAAGATTCCTTTGTCTCCACAATCCTGATGTATTTTGAAAGGGTAACTGAAAAGTCTACTTAACTTCAATTTAAAAGATACCTAACAGAAAATCTCAGGGATGTTGGTTAGATTCTTGGTGGAGATTATATAGGAGAACATGAGTGAGAATTGCATGAGGGAGGTATGGAAAGTCAATAACTACTTTGGTGAAAGCACAGATCTATTAAGTAAGAATGAACAGCTTACAACATAGCTAAACTATAGCATTATTTTAGCTACATTGTAGGTTAAGTGGGCTTTTGTGGCCCAGTTGGGGAAACTAGTAATTATTTATAATATTGTTTTTTATAGCAAAATAATTTTAAGTTCCAAACAGCTAGGTTACAAAGAAACTTTTGAAATACAACTTGCTTGTGAAGTAGTCTTTTAGTAACTTTAACAGAGCCTTGCAAATTAGATCTTAGAATCAGATTTTAACCGGAAGAGACTAGCTCTAAAAAACTACAACATTTATATAGTAATTTAAGATTTACAAAGTGCTTTACAGGTATTTAACTTAATCCTTGTAGGATGACCTAGTACTATTATTATTCCCATTAGACAGAATAAGAAACTGAGGCAGACAGTGACTGAGTGACTTGCTAAGCTAGCAGGTGGCACAGTGGATAAAGCACTGGGCCTAGAGTCAGGAAGTCCTAAGTTCAAATCTGGACTTAGACACTTACTAGCTGTGTGACCCTGGGCAAGTCACTTAAACCTGTTTGTCTTAGTTACTTCATCTACAAAATGAACTGGAGAAGGAAAAGGCCAACTACTCCAGTATCTTTGCCAATAAAACCACAAAATGGGGTCACAAAAAGTTGTACCTGCCTAAAATGACTGAATAACAAAGGTCACAAGGGTCACACAGCTTGTAAGTATGTGAGGCAAGATCTGAATTCAGGTCTAGCATTCTATTCACTGTGCCACTAAGCTGCCCAAACCAAACCAAACCAAACCAAACCGAAAATACCTTTCATTATATTTCCCACATAATACCGTTCTCTTCCATGCTTCCTTATTTTTGTTGGAGGAATCACTATTCTGGTCTTCTAGGTTCATAACCTTAGGATGATACTTGACTTCTCACATTCTCTCACCTCACTTATCCAGTTACCAAATCTTGCCATTTTTATCTCCATGATGTCTCTTGCCTCTGACCCCTTGACTACTCACACAGACACCATTCCCCTCATTCAGGCCCTCATCTTCTGTTTCGCAGACTTTTGCAACTGTCTCTTAATTGGTCTCCCTGACTCCAGACTCTCCCCACTCTAATCACTTTTCTACTTAGTTGCCAAAGTGATTTCCATAAAGAATTGGTCTGATCACATCACAACCTTTTTCAGTAACCTGCAGTTGCTCTCTGCAGCCCTAGGGTAAATAGAAACTCCTCTGTATAGCTTTTAAAGCCCTTCAGAACCTGGTCACCACCTTTTCCCAGACTCATTATACATTACTTCCTTTGCTGCCCTCTACAATCTGACCAAGGTGGCTTTCTCTTTGTTCCTCATGCATGGTACTCTATCTCCCATGTCCTTGCCTCTGTACTGGCTGCTCTATATCTGAATGCACTCCCTGATTGCTTCCGCCTCATAGGTTCTGTCTCTTTCTTCAAGATGAAGCTCAAGCATATCCTTCTACATGAAGCCATTTCTGATCCCTAGAACTGCCAGGGCCTCCTCCTACCTACCTTGCATTTATTTTTATGGATTCTGTATACATTTACGTATGTATTTGTTACCTTTCCATGGAGTATAAGTTCCTTAAGAGGAAGGATTGTTCCATTATTTGTATTTGTACCCCCTCCCCCACCAAGTGTCTAGTAGTGACTGGCACATAGTAGGCTTCTTGATTGATTGACTGATCTTAGAGGCCATCTAGCCTAAACCCCTCATTTTACAAATGAGGACCCTGCAGCTCAGAGAGATTAAGTGATTAAGTTAACTGATTTGTCCAAGGTCACATAAGTACTAAGTGGAGTCGGAAATCAAACCCAGGTTACCTGAACCCAATTCCAGCCTTCTTTCCATTGTTCTACTCTGCTTCTGCTTAACAAATATTTGTTGATCAAATAATTATTAAGATTATTTTCTCGGGGCAGCTAGGTGGTGCATTGAATAGAGCATCAGCCCTGGAGTCAGGAGGACCTGAGTTCAAATCTGACCTCTGACACATAACATTTACTAGCTGTTCCAGTCATGTGACCTCGCTGGTCACTTAACCCCAATTGCCTCACCAAAAAAATATATTTTCTATCTGGATTGGGCGGCTAGATGGTGCAGTGGATAGAGTGCTGGCCCTGGAGTGAGGAGGACCTGAGTTTAAATTCAACCTCAGACACTAGCTGTATGACCCTGGACAAGTCATTTAACCCTGTTTGCCTCAGTTTCCTTGTCTGTAAAATGAGTTGCAGAAGGAAATGGGAAACCACTCCAATAACTTTGCCAAGAAAACCTCATAAGGATCATGAAGAGTTGGACAGGAATAAACAATAACAATAGCTACCTGGATCTAAGCATGTTTCCTGATTCATACAGAGTCCAGCCAATAGGGCTACCTCATTTGGTTGTATCCAGTCTGTTTTCTGGAACAAGAAAGGAAGTTATAAATACTGATATCAATAATAGCATCTCACACTTGAAGAACGTCTTACACTTTCACAATCTCGGATTCTTCCTGTGATGTAGGTATTATTATTACCCATTTCACAGATAAGGAATTTCATTGTGCAGAGGTGAGCTTGGTCTACCAGTCTCATCTGCTCAAAGACACTTCACTCTCAGCAGGCAGAAGTCAGTGCTCTTTCAGGGCTATCTATCATCCTACTCCTTATATTATATCATGGTGACTGTCAGTGAACTAGATTCAGGTAGTATTTTAAGGTTGGTTTGATTCACCTGTTATCAATTAGAGTAGGTCCTAGATGGTTTTGAGAATCCAATACACTCACTTTTGCAGTGGGAAAAGTCAACCCAAGTGCTATTTATGGAGAAACAACTTCAAAAGGACAGAAGAGAAGTAAATAAGAGACCATGAGATTGGGAGTTAAGGTTCCTCCAAGTATCTAAATATTATTTGGTACAGCCTAATGTTGGGAGCATTGGATTAGGATCACATCTCAGATTGATTATAGTCTCCTCTACTTATTATTTTTGTGACTTTGAATAAGTCACTGTTCCTCTGTAGGGCCTCCAGTTTCTCTCATTTGTAGAATTCAGTATTTCTAATGTTTCTTTCAGCTCTAAATCCTATGATACTATATAACATTTGTGTTCCATGAGAATTCCTTTAAGTTTGTAAAGTACATGAAACACAAAAACAATAGACTAATACTGGAAGAAGCTGCCATTGATTTTTAGTGAGTAGAACTGTGGACATAAAAATTTAATGTATACACTTAAAATTAGTCATTTAATTTATAGCTATACCTTTTAAGAGAGTAAAATACTAAATTCAATTATGCATCAACATAAAACCAAAAGGATACTATATTTAGGTGTCATTAATAATCTCTATTTTCCTGCTCACAGACCTCCCACTCTTTAGTTCAGTGATAAATTTCCTAATAAATTTGATCTTGGATGCTTTTAGGAAATTAAGATGAGGATAAAAAATGACTAAGCACTGATGAAAATATTTGGCAAAAACCCCCAAACTCTTAAGAGAAAATTCTCTATTGAATTCAGGGAATTAAAATAACTATTACCATTTTATTTTTATCCAGGGTCAAACATCATTAAAATAAAAACATTTTCTGTTTTTTTTCCAGAATTGTCAAGTAATTTATTAGTCTCCAAAGATCTTTCTAGATAGCAATCTTTTTTATAAAGTCCTAAAAAGGGACACACTTGTTCCAAAAAAAGAAGATTGAAAAGGATTTGTTTAAAAACAAGAATTTTAAAAATGTTACTAGAACAACTCTGAAATAAATATTGGTAGTGGGCTGAAATTTGAGTGAAAGGCATATATATGGTGAGGGCCTTTTTGGAAGGCTAAACTTACTCAGGTATTCCCAAACCCATGTTGTAGCTGCCCTCTTGTGGCCAATTTGGACATTGTGCCTTTTTGTTTTCTTAATAGAATTAGAACACACACACACACACACACACTCACACACATCCCCCTGAAGACTGGAATATTTAAATTCAACATGTTAATGTGAAAGGACTTATTCTAAAAACAAGACTTCCTGTCTTAGAAAACATGCTAATTAGCCTTTCATAGCACATCCAAATGGAGAAGCAATTCCCAGAATACTGATAGATTACATTAGCTGTGTTTCTCAAACTGGACACAGGCTTCTGGAGAGAGCTGTAAATCTCTGAGGGGTTTGTGGAAGTTAGAATAGTGGGTAGGACTCTTCAGGGATGCCTATAGAGACAGAGATGTAGGGCCTAGGCAAATTTGCCATCTATATGGGCTGTTTTCTTTTATACTCTCCATTTTTTCTCACAATCTTTACGATCCATGTCTATACCATGAGGGAGGTGATTACTGTGGTTTTTGTCCTTTTTTGTCAGGGGATGCTCAGTGTTTTCTGTTAAGGGGAACACTATGAAATATTTGGAAATGATCTTATTAGTGTAGAATACTGAAATTGAATCATAGTATCCCAACATATTACAATTGTAAGGAACTTTAGAGAACATCTTATATAATTTTTTCATTTTACAGATGAGGAAATTGAGGCAAACCCAGCGAGGTCACATGACTGGTACAAAGTCACACAAAGTAGTAAGCAACAGAAACCTACCTAAGCCAGATCTTCTGATTTGCATTTCAGTTCTCTTTCCATTACACTACCCTGACCTTGTAAGTTATTTTGGCCACTTGAGGTTGTTTTTGTGTTTGTGATAATTTCCATTTGGCTTCATTCAAGTTTGATATATACGTAACTCTGAAAAAGTAACATTCAACATAAACATTTAAGGTTATAAAAGCCAACAGGGTGGATTAGCTAGAAGTCCTGTCAAACTCTGAATAAGCCAGTGTAAGGCGCTGGGTCTAGAAATGGAGCTCTTCATTTTAAAGCCTACCCATAGGGCCTTTCTTAATTCTGTGAAGAGAGCAACAAAAAAACAACCCAGTTCCTGGGAAAGTCCTTCAGTGGGTCACTCACCAAAGAGGAAGGAAATTTCTGCCTTAGTAAGGAGACCTAAGATCTTCCTGGACAATACTTTCTCCCTTTATTTGGAAGTTGACCTTCAAGACATATGTAGGATAGTTTATTTATAAAAGGATATTGGATTGTTTGCAGTTTATTAAGAATGTGACATGTCAGCTTAAGCTTATACCATTCCCTCCTCTCTCCCTCTATAGACAAATCAGAATGTGTCCAATATTTTGAGGAATAAGGAATATACTATTAATTGTATATGCTTTTGAAAATTTTATGATTGACATTATTGAAAAAGAGTGGTGTCTCATAATATTCCTATCCATGCATAAGCGTGTCTATGCAAACACATGCAGGTGATCTGATTATATGACCTCAAAAATTATTTTTCTAGAAATGTTATGGGAAGTACTGGGAAGACAGCTTGATGATACTGAGCTTTGCTCTGTTGTCTTGATGTTTTCTGACAAGCTTACAGATCTAGCAGATAATTTGCTATATGTGAGTTGGCCATTGAGTTTGGTTAAATAGAACACATGAGCAGTTTTCAACTTGGCAGAGTGAAGAGCACAGAGTCCAAAGGTTCATCTTTAGGGTGGTGTTTGGGGAATAACCAAGTATTTCAGAATCATTAAGGGTATTCCAAAAGGGAACTTGGGAGTGGCTGAAATACTTTGTGTATTTCTAACAAGGCAGGAGGAAGAGATTAGAGGAGGAAGAACTTGAATTTTAAAATTTCACTTAGAGATTGGTAAAAATAAGCAAGCATCACTCAGGATGGATAATAAACATGACCTAACAATGGAACAATTATAAAATAGCAAAAGAAAAGATTAACGGACTCATTTTTTTTTCCTCCAGGGTTTCAATGTATTTGGAAAGGGTAATAGATTATTTAGAATATAGAATATTTCCACATATGCCTATGTTATTTCTATATATGTACATACATATATGTTTTCATATTTACACGTGTATATGGATAAGAGGAGTCATAAATTAGGGTTTACTCTGGATAAACAAAGGAGCTGTGTTAGGAATATGATTTTTAATAATACTATTCAACAATAATTTAAATAATATGTATAAGTATATATATATGATAAACCATGTCGTGATTGGTGAAAGAATCAGCCAAGTGGCTCAATAGATAGAGTGCAGGGCCTGGGATCAGGAAGACCTGAGTTCAAATGTGGATTCAGGCACTTACTAGCAGTGTGACCCTGGGCGAGTCACTTAACCTCTGTTTACTTTAATCCATTGAAATGGAAATGGCAAAAAAAATCCTTTGCCAAGAAAATCCCATGGACAGTATGGTTTGAGGAGTCACAAAGAGTCACATACAACTGAATGCCTGAATAGCAACGATTGGTAAAAATACACAAACAAATGATAAAAGCATTTGTTAAGTACATACTATATGCTATGCACTGTGCTAAGCACTGGGCGAATTGGGATTAAAATAACAAAAGCAAAGACAGCCCTTGTTCTGAGAGAACTTGCATTCTGGGGGAAACAACAGAATTGGGGAAGGGTAATCAGGGAGGTGAAATTTGGTTTGGAAAATTACCGGGATGGTGAGTCGGGCTAAAGGGGAGTAGAACGATAGATCCCATCCAGGAAGAATGGCAAGAGTTGATGTGAGCTTGGTTCTTGGTTCCAGGACTAGAGGAAGAAGTTGAAGGAAATGGTACCTGTCTGGCATTGTGGAGAAGAGGAGGGAATGAAATGAAGTACAGCTGGGGCTTTAGGGAAATGATGTTCCGGGAGAGGCGGGCGATATTGCATTTCTTTACCGATGTTGACAAGGAGATGGGACCTTGGTGAACTTCTTATGTATGTCTGTGAAAAACTGCCTGCTCTCTTCTTATACCTTCTTTAAGCATATCTGAAATGCACAGGAACATAGATTTTTTTCATAAAGATATTGCGGAGATGGGAAAACAATAGTTACTGATTTTCTTGATTGCTTTTTTCAGTAATAATAAAGCCTATTTTTCTCAAGTGTTTGGTATCCTCTCTTCTTGTACCACATCAAAGACTATATAAATACCATTTATTATTACATCTATCTATTATATCTGCTTAACTCTGCCTTTAAGGTGCTTATTAACTTATCCCATTTCAACTCTTGACTAAAGGAAGAGGGAGAGACATTTTCTATTCCTATAAAAGGAACATATAAGGAACAATAAAAGGGCTACTGAACTACAGAAACAAAGGTAGTCTAAGGCTGGGTAAGGTATATTTCCTATGTGCATTCACTTTTCTCACTGATGGATGTGTATATATGTGTTTGTGTGTTTCTGTAAGTGTGTGTATATGTGTGTGTGTGTGTGTGTGTGTGTGTATTTACAGATAAGTGTGCCCCAGGTTTATGGGGTCAATATTTTTTTTTTTTTGTAATAAACCAATGCTTATTTTCCATCAGCATTTTTCCAACACCGATAGAGCACGTGGGGTAAAACTTAAGACGACTCTGTGGTAGTTCCTACCCACTTGGTGACCTGAGCAGTAGGAGCCGCAGACCAGTCCTCCATAGGTGGCTGAGCACTCCAATCTTTGGTAGGGAACTGCTGAATGGGCACAGATGGCACTTGTACTCCCTCAGACCAATCAGCCACTTCCGGTTGAGTAGCAGTGAATTCTGGGGCAGGTGCAGTCCATTCACCCTGAAACTCCTTCTTTGTCACTGCCTTCTCAGCTGAGGCCTGCTCTTCGTTTTCAATCTCCTCTGGATCCCTGTAGAAGTAAAGATAGGGCATGACCTTCCATGGGTGTTCACGGGAGATGGCACCATGCATACGTAGGACTTCATGGGCCAGCATCCACCACATCAGACCCACTGAGCTCCCTTGTTGTTACTTGGAATGGCAATGTCCACATAGCGAAGTGGGGAGTCTGTGTAGCACAATGCAATGGTTGAACGGTTAACATAAGATGCTTCAGGAAGAGGCTGGTGATCTGCCCGAGGATCAGTGACCACCAAGAGGCGAGGCTCCCTGAAAGCTGCCTGGATCTGGTTAGTGAAGGTGCCCAGTGTGAAATGTCCAGCAATAGGTATGGCCAGTGGCAGCAGCAAATTTCTGAACAGCTCGCTGGCCAGTGTTCCTGGATGAGATGACGCTAACATCAGCTGGATTTGCAATGGCAACAATGACATGAGCTGCCAGCAGAAGCTCTTCCCAAGTTCTCTTCAAATTGATGATGCAGATACCATCACTCTTTCTTTTGTAGATATACTGTTCCATCTGGAAGTCCAAATTAGTGCCACCCAAATGGGTTCCTGCAGCAAGGAATTTGAGGACATCCTCCTCCTTCATCTGCAAGACATCTAGGGCTCCGGACATTGTGAAAGTTTCTCTTTAAAGTTATGAGGGAAACCAAGAACAATGCTGTATGGAACCCTCTATGGGGCAGCGCGGAAAGCAGGGTCAATATTTTATTGCTATTTTCTTACTTTGCTATTTTACCCTTGAACTAATTGTGCCCTTCTGGTTGATTATGAAAGATAAATACATTGGTAGAGGATCATGAGTGACGGTTTGGGAGTGGATGCAAATCCAGAGTATTTTGAACCTGCGATAGATAGCATTCTCTGGGACATCCACCTGTGGGTTAGGGTGGGAGATGGGGGAAGGGTGAGGAGAGCAAAGTGCTATTAGGCACAAAATATACTTTACATTTTTATAGCCCATGATATTTAAAAAGTACATTCTATAGATTAAATGATTTGTCTGGAAAAAGATAAAATTTAGGGGGGACAATGATAACTACCTTCAAATATTTGAAGAATGGAAGAGGGATTAAATATGTTCTGCTTGGCCCCAGAGGATAGAACTAGGTGCAATGGGTGATATTTGGGCTTAGAACAGGAAAACTTTCCTAATAATTAAAACGATCCAAAGATGAAACGGGCTGCTTCTGGAGGTATTGAGTTTCCTTCCCCTCTTTGCAGGTCTCTGAGCAAAGGATGAATGTATATTTTAGAGGGAATTCTTTTTTAGGTCAAATGGTATCTCCTCAAGACAGTCTTTATTGATTTCCCCAGTTGGTGGTGTCTACTCCACCTTGGGAAATTAATTTGTGTTTATTTTGTGAACATTTTATGTTTACTTATTTGCGTATATATAATTTCCGATAGTAGACTATCATCTCTTTGATGTGTGTGCATATCTTTCTATCTCTCTATCTCTCTACCTCCTATCTATCTACTGGAAGAGAAATGGAGAATGAGAGAGGAAGATAAAGAGAAAGCAAAAGGGAGAGAATGAGGGAGCAAGAAAGCCATAAATAAAAGTTACTATAGACTTTCTTTTAGTTGTCCACTGTGGTAATATTTGCAAGTACCCTTCCTAAGCTTCGTAGTATCTAAAAGCACAAGCAAAGTTGTTCTGTAGGGTTGGTCTCCCCATCCCTATCTCCCCAGTATTTTTGTTTGTTGAAAACAGCTTTTGTTCCTGGTTCCTTGAAGAAAGGAGAAAGGACAGAAGGAATAAGAACAACAGTCAGGTACAGGAGAGGTTACTGAAAGAATAAAATAATACTGTTAAGAATAAGACAAAATTTTGTCTCAGAGTTTCTCAATGCATATGTTAACCTTTGAGGCTGAGAAATATTTGAGCCTTTTCCTGTGGCTGGCGATAGATATTCAGAAGATTGTTGAACAAACTCCTTTTCCTCTGAAAACAACTGGATACAGGACTTTCCCCCTCACCCCAATCCCGTCTGTTCACAGAATAACTTTTTATTATTATTGACTAAGATAACAACTCGTATGACACTTTGAGATTTATGAAGCATCTTTCTCATGAGATTGGTAGTATTATTATTATTATTATTTCATAGATGAGTAAACAGGCTCAGAGATGTTAAATAACACTCCCTGGATCCCACAGACGATAAGGAGCAGAAATGGAATATGAACTCAAGTCTTTTGATTTTTTCCATTACATGAGATTGTCTCTCCAATGTAGGGTGCTAAGGCCAAATATGGTTCCATCTTCATGAAGAAGCTATCCCGTTCACAAGTAGTCACATCTCTCTAAAGATGGACACCTGGAATATGCACAAATGCAGAAGAACTTTTGGAGGATCTTCAAAGCTTAAGTTCAAAATGAGCTAAGGTTAGCAAAAAATCCTAAAAAATGGGTTTTCCCCCCAAACCTATATTAAGGAAAATAGTAGGATCAAAGAAGGGATAGGACCTCTCTTCAAGTAAATAGGATGATAGTAACTAACAATAGAAAGAAGGCAGAAGTCCTAAACTCTTAGATTTCTTTTGTTTATTTGCTAAGAAGACTAAATAATCTTTGGACTGGATTAAAAAAAAATAATAATAGTGAATAGGGTATTAAAATCCAGGGATGAATTGGAGTGGATAGAAATTTGAGGCAGAGAGATTAGTTAGAAGCTTATTGCAGTAGTCTAAGTGTGAGGTAAAGAGGGGCTGAAATAGAATTGTGTTTGTGCAAATATAAAGAAGAGGATGAATAGAATTGGCAAAGTATTAGCTATATGAGGTGAATGAGAGTGACACTGAGAATGAGGAGTCTAGGAAGATGCTGAGGTTTTTGAGCTCAGGTAACTGGGAGAAGGGTGGTGGTGCCCTTTGCAGTTCAGAAGGGGGAGGGTTTTGTTTTGTTTTGTTTTGAAAGATAGTGAGTTCTATACTGGGTGTATTGAATTTGAGATGCCTCCAGGGCATCCAGTTTAAGATGTCTAAGAAAAATGCCCCTTTGTAGGACTCAGTCTACTTAACTTCTTTGCTGCTTTTGGTAGAGTCAAACACCTTTCTAGACACTCACCACACTTAGTTCTCCTCCCTATCTTCTCCTTTGCTGGATTTTTCTCCTTCCAATTTGTTAATGTGGGTGTTTCTTAAGGGTCTGTCTTTGAACTTTTTTCTTCTTTATTTCTTGTTATCACCTTCATTCTCACAGCTTTGGGAATCATCTGAGTAAGGATAGAATGTAAAGCTGTGAGAATGTGTTATATATGTATATATAATCTATATATGTATATAAAACACATATGTAATGTATATATATTCATACACATACATATACACACATATGTATTGCAATATATATCTATATCTTTAAGTAGTATTATGGAAAGACCACTGAATTTGGAGTCAGAAGAACTGGTTTTAAGCCTTGGTTCTAATACTTATTACCTATGTAACATTGGGGAAGTCACTTAATTTCTCTGAGCCTCATTTCCTCTTTTGTTAAGCTGTATGACCTCTAAATCCCCTCAAGCTCTAAGATGACATTGTGCTCCCCCTTCTGAATTTTATCACCACATCTCTAGATGTCTTCGGGACATCTCCATCCAATTGGTTATCAAGCCCCATAGATGACGCCTCTCATCTCTCAGATCTGTCTTCTCTTTGCTTTTTCTCATTGTCAGCACCAGATAGTACCACTCACCTGAACTATTAAAATAGCCTCATAGCATCTCTTCCACATGCACTCTCTCTCTGCTCTAATCCTCCTTTCATATTGTTTCCAGAATAATCTTTTATCTGAATAGATTTGGACCTACCCTTTCTCTACTCAAACATTTTCTCCATTTCCTTCTGAGTAAAGTTCAATCATTTTTCTGTGAATTCAAGGCTCTCCAGAGCCTCCATATTTCAACCTTATTTCATACTACTACCATCCATACACATTAAACTTCAGCTAAGTTGATCCTTCACACACACCATATGTCCTCTCGCTTCTATTCCTTTGTGTCTTCTGTTACCATATCTGTAATATTCTCCTTCCTGATTTTCCATTGTTGAATTTCTAGGCACCTTATATAACCCATCTCAGATGTTAAAGTCCTCCTCCAAAAATGCTTTCCTCATACTTTTCCCCTCCCTCTTCTTGGTAATGACTTTCCCCTCAGTCTCACGTGGCACATTGCTTTTCAGCTCTTATGGATTTAAAAGATAATATATATTTGGGTTATTTGTAACTGTGTATTATTCTCCTCCTGTCTACTATATGTAACTTTTGTAAAGGCATGGACATGCCCTATAAATATATAGTTTTATATTTTCCTTCAGGCTTTGCACAAGAGTGCTAATAAATAAATGTTTGATGAATGAATAAATAAATTAATAGATATGTAGAAAGCTTGGAACTTTATTTTCTGGTTTTCAGCAAGGCATTTGAGGAACTCATCATATCCTCATGGACAAATGGGGAAATGTGGACTAAATGGCAGCACAGTTTGATAAATTTGTAACTAGATTAATGGTGATGCAAAAATGCTGATTAATAGACTGATGTTTACCAGGAGGGAGATCTCTAGTGCTGTGCCACAAGATTCTGGATTTGGCCTTGTCCTAATAGATATTTTTTGGCAATGGTGTGGATGAGGACATAGAAAACATGCTTATCAAATGTGTGAATGACGTAAAACTGGGAGGGATAGCTAATATACTGGATAACAGAATCAGGATTAAAAAAAAACACAAACCCCCCCCCCCAAAAACCTCAACAAGCTGGAATTGTGGACTACATCAAACAAGATGAAAATCAGTAGAAATAACAAAAAAAATAATTTCCTAACAATTCTATAGCACTTTAAGATTTGCAAAGCTTTTTACATATATATTCTAGGGTAGGCCTGACCCAGGCTAGTGCCCCAGTAGTTTGGTTTAAAACTGGAAGAAAATGAGACACTTGTAAGTCACTCAACAGTTAATAAAAAAATTAATAGCTATAGAAGGAGAATATTCAACAAGACATTAGCACTGAGGACACCTTGAGTTAAATGAACTGAGCAAAGCTCTCTTGCCAAGTGTTATCCATCATGATCCACCAGGCAAACATTATAGATTTTCTTCTCTCTAGGTCTTTGTGGCTACTTTCATATTCAGGTGATGGGGAAATTATATCAACAGCTGGATCCCTTAATCCTCTGAGCCAACCAAGTATCAAGGAATGCCTCAATACCTTTCTAAGAAAACTAGCTTAATCTACACAAAAGGAGAGAAATTAAGATATTGGCCCTACTACAATACATTAGCTCACAAAAGCATGGTGAAATCGGTCCTATTATAATCCCAATTTTATAGATGAGGAAACTGAGTCTGAAAGAGGTTAAGAGATTTGCCCAGAGTCACATAGTGTCTGAGATTGGATTTTAAACAAGATCTTCTTAATTCTAAGGCTAGCTATACCATGTTGGTTTTTTAATGATAAATGTAAATGTACAGTCTTGAACTTGGGTTGAGAAAATCAATTGTACTATCATAGAGAAGGAGGAAAATTTCATTTAACAACAATTTCTGTGAAAATCCAGGATTTAAACTGGCTGCAAATATAGTATGATGCAGCAATGTGTTGTGGTTGCCCAAAATGATCATGCAATTTTAGGTTTCATCAGTGCATATTTAGTGTCCAGAACAAGAGGTAATAAATAGTCCTGGGCTAATCCTGTTCATGCTATATTTGGAGAATTATATTTAGTGTTAGATACCACCTTTTAGGTTAGAATTTGACATCCATTGTTGTGTTGCAAAGAAAGTGCTTTGCAAACTTCTTTTGGTTGTTAAATTTATTTTTTTTTAATTAGAAAGCATTTATTTTCTCTTCTTTTCACCCCCTTTGCTCCAATCATTAAGAAAGAAAAAGAAAAATGAAATCTTTGTGACAAATATGTATAGTCAAGCAAAACAAATTCTCACATTGGTCATGTATAAAAACATACATCTCCTTTCTACATATTAAGTCCATTACCTATCTACAAGGTGGTGGGTAGCATTCTTTATCATTAGCCCTTTGGAATAGTGATTAGTTCATCACACTGATCAGAGTTCTTAACTGTTTCAAAGCTCTTTTTTTTTTTTTACAATGTTGTTATTGTAAAAAAAAATAAAAGATTTATTTCCATAAATCTTAAAGTGTCAGATACATGTGTTATCATTATTTTTATTGTGATGGTTCAGACAGATTTGACCAGGATAGTGAAATGACTTGAAATAATGCCATATGAGGAATCCAATCCAATCTAATTAATATTTATTAAGCACCTACTATGTGCTAGGCACAGTGCTATATAAGTGCCAGGGACACAATTTTAAAAAAGAAAGTCTCTGTCCTCAAGGAGCTTACAATCTAATTGGGGGGCAGAGAGACAACACACAAAATGAGGCTAGAAAGGGGGATGTAGGGTTGGGGAGCAGAGGCACCTGGCTTGGAGGCCTCCTGTTTTGTGGAGCTGAAACCAGGAAGAGCAGCAGATGAAGAGTGGAGTGAAGGAAACTGAGTTGTTGAGGAAAGCCATAATAATGGCCATCAAATATTGCATGAATTGTGATCTGGAAGAGAAACCTGATTATTTTTTTCTCTGAAACTTCATTAGGCAAAATGAAGATGAATTGGTAGAAAATGACATATTTGGTTCAATATAATGACAAAGAAGATATAGAAGGCAAGGGAGAACTTTCTACCGTCAGAGCTCTCTAAAAATTGAATTGGTAGGTAGATCCCTGTTGTTGAAAGTCTCAAAGTAAAGGCAAGGTAATCTCCTGTTAGAAATGCATAGGATAGGAGATTTTACCCAGCGACCTCTAAGGTCCCTTCAAAGGCTAAGATTTGAGGTGTCAGAGACAACTTCTCAAAGTTCATGGTCTTTTGAGTCCAATTGATTTGTTTATTGTACTCCTCACACTTGAGGAATTAATCTCTTTCAAAGCTTGTGGGCATTTTAATGGTCTTAGTCAATAAGTATTTATTAAGCACTTACTATGTGCCAGGTACTATGCAAAGTGCTGTGCTAAGCCTTAGTGTTATTTATATTTGGACAAAACTGATTTTCCATGCTTATAACCACCCTCCTATCTCCATGCTCTATTCCAGAGGAAATAAGGACCTGTCACAAAATAGATCAATTTCATATTCTTTAAACTATCCGGTTTCCAATTACAGTTGTAGTCTTGTTGTATAATCCTGGGAGAGTGGAGAAAATGTGATAGTGATTCTTGCTCCCATACACATAGGTGTTATGAGGATTAATTATAAATAATAAATAATGTTCTTTTACTGGTGAAAAGAGGTTTAACAGCTCCTTTTGTTGTTGTTGTTTTGTTAATATTGGGTCTTTGGGGCTGTTAGGGTAATCCCATTGAGTAAATTAGTTCTTACTCATTAAATGTGATAATCACAGGCGGATAAAGTGCTCAAGTGTGTTGACCTAGCTCTGTATTACTTGACTGTGCACCAGAAAAACCTCATAGAAACCTATCATTTGCTAACCTCTAGACAGTTTGTTGTCCTGGGAGATTGTGAAATCCTGGATCAGACAAATTTGGCCAGGATAGTGAAATAACTTGAGATAATGCCATATGAGGAATCCAATCCAATCCAATCAACATTTATTAAGCACCTACTATGTGCTAGGCACTGTGCTATGTAAGTGCCAGGGCCAGATTTATTGGAAAGACAGTTGATCAGTGAGTCAGTTTTGTATCTGCAACTCTTTTGTACTTTGCATTAATCCTTCAGTTGTACAATAATGCACACCAACCCACTCCTCTGGAGAACAAGTGCTGTTAAGTACCATTATCATCATTTCTTTACCACTCTTGATTTTATAGGATTCTTACCTCCCTAACATTCTACTGAGGGGTCCCTATATCTGAAAGGAAGTTTGCTGTGGAGCCTGTAGATGTATTGAAAGCAAAATTGAAGAAAGATCATCATCAGATGGTTATTTCAAAATCTCCACTCCAACTCTTTTCATACAAATTTTTGTTCTTTATCAACTCCAAAGATTATTAGTCTTTCTTTTTTTATTACTCATGGAAAATTGACCAATAGAGCTTTGCATCAGAACAGGAATTATTGCAATGATCTTTCTGGGTTCAATTTATTCAGTTGGGTGTGAATCACTGATTAAATTCTCCTATGATTTGATTTTCCTCTGAGGTAAGTCTTTTTACAATTCAATAGGCAGCCATCTCCTGGGTGGTATCTGGAACATGTTTTTCTCATTACAGTAGTAGCCAGAGCAGCAGTTAAGAATCTTCTCTGGTCCATTCCTTTTTGTCTCTTCTGTAATTAGCAACTGGGTGTAAGCTCTTGGAACAAGTGAGAAGGAAACCTCTTATGAATTGAAAATTGGCCTTGATATGTATGACTCTAAGTTAATTTAGTCAAAGCGATCTATGATTAAAACTATTCCTAGTTCTTCACACTGTAATGAAAATGTCCTCATTTTTCTAAACTGATTATGTATGCTTTATGTTTCTTAGCTATAAAGCTACAACTCTCTAGAGTATAGCCTCATTTAAAAAAAAATTACATTTAAATTCTATTAAAGTCTTAGAGGAACTTCCAAAAGTAAAACTTTTGAAGTAAAAATCAAATAACTTACCTTACCTTAGAGGTTCAGTATTATCTATCATATTGAATAAGTTAATATTTTGTTTAATTGACTTAAATAAATAAATATTTATATAATTATAATAAAGGATAATTGCATAAACTGGTAGTGAATTACCCCAACTTTGTGGTCTTAGTGTAAACTCTTCTTCCCCTTACCTCCTTTATCCTTTCCTCTTCCTTTTTTTTCACTTTGCAGGTACTTTTACATGCATGAGTTGCTTCCCCTCTCCCCATTAAAATGTAAATTCCTAGAGGGAAAACCCTCTCTCCCTCCTCCTGCTTTATGTATTTCCAGCATTTGGCACACTGGCACATAATAGGTGCTCAATAAATGTTCACTGGATTCAATCGAAGAGAGCCCTTATATCTCCTTTAGGACTACAAATCCATCCACGATGAAGTTTCTGTACAGGCAGAAAAATGGGAAAAGATTTACCTTTGGTTAGAGTGTATAGTGGAAGAAGGAATGCATTAATGCTGCCCAAAGTTCCACTTAGTAGAACAACCAACACTTACAGTTAGAGATAATCTAGAAGAGTTAGCAATACTTGGGAGACTTTCTCTCAAACTCTTTTCCCTCTCTTCCATTTAAACTTCCAATCTCTACAACTACCCTATTCATCTCTAAGAAACAAATTATTTTCAGAATTTGAGGTGCTCTAAAAAGAAAGTGATTAGATCAAAAGTGGGAGCTCATCTCTCTTCATATTATACACCAACTATTCATATCCTACCATCTGAAACTAATTTGTTGTGTGTAACTTATTCCATAAAGTTGCTGGGATAAACAAAGCCTGCAAAACTCTTTAGATGTGTATTCAGTAGGGAGCTGCTTGGCTGTCTGTAATTTTCAGCTAACTCAAAGCCCTCAGATACACAATCCAGCACTCACAGATGTCATATGGATTGGGGGCATTCTCTGGAGATCCTTGGATTATTCAGAAAGTGGAGTGTTCATGGGTGCATTTTGTCATTTGTGACCAACACAGAATGGATTCTATTGCCCATTCCCAATTTGTTCAGAAGTATAGTTTAGAGTACTAATAACATGGAACAGATATTTTCGTTTCATGGCTTTGCTTTATACAAGCCCAACCAGAGAGAAATGGTTTGGTCAAATGTGTGAGCTACTTAGAGTTTGTGGTTTGTCACTCATCTCCCTATGTATAATACACCTTGCATTATATTAATAGCTGCCTTTTCAAAAGAATGGTGATTCAGACCTAGGTTTGAACTTAACTTTGGTGATATGATTATTGAAACATTCCAAACTGCTATATACTTTCCTTTCTTCACTACCTATAAAAGCCCACAACAGACCTTAAACCACAAAATGTGTTTTGCCTGACCTTTTAAAATTAAAAAAAAAATCATATTTTTCATTTTGGTATCACCTTCACTTCCTAATACATCTATTTCTTTTCTAATCAGAGAATGATCCCTTATTGATGCTGTTGACCACTCTCTCTTCTTTGATACTCTCTTTTCTCTAGGTTTTTGGGATGCCACTCTGTCCTGGTTTTCTTCCTTATCTGCCCACCCCTTCTTGGTGTCTGTTACTGGGTCCTCCTCTAGATCATGCACTTTAACTGAGGTGTCCCTCAGGGTTCTATCCTGGGTCCTCTTCCTTTCTTATTCTATACTAATTCACTTGGTGATCTCAGCAGCTTCCATGGTATTTTTTAAAATAATATTTTATTTTTCCCAATTACATGTAAAAACCAATTTTTAACATTTACTTTTTAAAATTTTGAGTCCCAAATTCTTTACCTTTGTCCCCCTCCCATCTCCCTGAGACATCAAGCAATTTGATATAGGTTATACACATGCAATCATGCAAAACATATTTCCATACTAATCATGTTGTGAATGAAGACACAGACCAAAAAAAAAAAGAAAAAAGTGAAAAATAGTATGCTTCAATCTGCATTCAGACTCCATCAGTTCTTTCTCTGGATGTGGATAGCATTTGTCATCATACGTCCTTTGAAATTGTCTTGCTGAGAATAGCTAAGTCATTCACAGTTGATCATCTTACAATGTTGCTGTTGCTTTTGCTGTGTACAACGTTCCCTTTTTTCTGCTAAATTCACTTTGTATCAGTTTGTGTAAGTCTTTCCGGGTTTTTTTCTGAAGTCATTCTGCTCATCATTTCTTATAGCACAATAGTATTCCATTACAATCATACACCACAATTTATTTAGACATTCCTCAATTGATGGGCATCACCTCAATTTTCAATTCTTTGCCACTACAAAAAGAGCTGCTATAAATATTTTTGTGCACTTTTAAAAATCTTTTTGGGATATAGACCTAATAGTGGTACTGCTGGATCAAATGGTATTCACAGTTTTATAGCCGCATGGGCTTTGTTCCAAATTGCTCTCCAGAATGGTTGGATCACAACTCTACCAATAATGCATTAGTGTTTGAATTTTCCCATATCCCCTCCAATATTTATCATTTTCCTTTTCTTGTCATATTAGTCAGTATGATAGATGTGAGATGATACCTCAGAGTTGTTTTAATTTGAATTTCTCTAATACATAGTGATTTAGAGCATTTTTATATGACTATAGATAGCTTTGATTTCTTCAATTGACAACTGCCTGTTCATAACTTTTGACCATTTATCAATTGAGGAATGACTCATATTCTTATAAATTTGACTCCTTTCTCTATATGTTTGACAAATGAAGACTTTATCAGAGACATTTGCTGTAAAAATTATTTTCCAGGTTTCTGCTTTCCTTCTAATCTTGGTTGCTTTAGTTTTGTTTGTGCAAAAGCTTTTTAATTTAATATAATCAAAATCATCCATTTTACATCTAGTAATGCTCTCTATCTCATTTGGTCATAAATTCTTCCCTTCTCCACAGGTCTGACAGGTAAACTATTTCCTTTTTTTGGGGGGGGGTGTTAGGCAGTGGGGTTAAGTGACTTGCCCAGGGTCACACAGCTAGCAAGTGTCAAATGTCTGAAGCCGGATTTGAACTCAGGTCCGACTCCAGCTCTATCCACTCTGCCACCTAGCTGCCCAGCTAAACTATTTCTTGATCTCCTAATTTGTTTATGGTATTACTCTTTATGTCTAAATCATGTACCCATTTTGACTTTATCTCGGGATACGCTGCAAGATGTTGGTCTATATCTAGTTTCTGCTATACAGTTTTCCAGTTTTCCCAGCAGTTTTTGTCAAGTAGTGAGTTCTTGTCCCCAAAACTTGGGTCTTTAGGTTTATTAAACGCTAGACTACTATGGTAATTTACTACTGTGTATTGCATACCTAATCTATTGATCCACCACTCTAAATCTTAACCAGCACCAAATTATTTTGATGATTACTGCTTTATAATACAGTTTGAGAACTAGTATGGCTAAACCACCTTCCTTCACATTTTTTTTCATTAATCCCCCTGATATTTTTGCCTTTTATTCTTTCAGTTGAATTTTGTTGTTTTCCCTAGTGCTATGAAATAATTTTTTTGGTAGTTTGATTGGTATGGCACTGAATAAGTAAATGAATTTCATTTTTATTACAGTGGCTTGGCCTACCATGAGCAATTGATATTTTTACAATTGTTTAGATTTGACTTTATTTGTCTGAAAAATATTTTGTAATTGTGTTGATTATAGTTTCTGGTTTTGTTTTGGCAGGTAGATTCCCAAGTATTTTACATTGCCTACAGTTTTTTTAAATAGAATTTTAAAAAATAATATTTTATTTTCTCCCAATTACACATAAAAACAATTTTTAACATTTTTTCTCCCCTAATTTTGAATTCCAAATTCTATCCCCCTCTCCCTCTGTACCCTTCCCTGAGACAGTAAGCAATCTGATATAGGTTATACATGTGCAATCATTTAAAAGATTTCAATATTAGTTATTTTGTGCAAAAAAATCTTAAACAAAAAAGAAAGACAGTGAAAAATAGTATGCTTCAGTCTGTCAGAAATCAGTTCTTTTTCTGCAGGCAGATATAATTTTTCAAGATAAGTTCTTTGGAATTGTCTTGGGTCATTGCTGAGAATAGCTAAGTCATTCATAGTCCTTCATCATACAATATTGCTGTTACTGTATACAATGTTCTCCTGGTTCTGCTCACTTCATTTTGTATCAGTTTATTCAAGTCTTTTCAGGTTTTTTTTTTTAAGTCATCCTACTTGTCATTTCTTATAGCACAATAATATTGCATTACAATAATATAACTTGTTTAGCCATTTCCCAATTGATGGACATCCCCTCAATTTCTAATTCTTAGCCACCACAAAAAGAACTGCTATAAATATTTGTGGTACAAGTAGAGAAAAATTTGTTAAAAAAAACTCCCCCTTTAAAAAAAATCTCTTTGGGATATAGACCTAGCAGAGATATTGCTTAAATGGAATTTCTCTCTTTTTGCTGGACTTTGTTGAAGAAATATAGAAATGCTCATGATTTATGTGGGTTTATTTTTACATCCTATAACTTTGCTAAAATTGTTAATTATTTCAAGTAGTTTTTTAGTTGATTCTCTAGGTTTCTCTGAGTATACCATCATATCATTTGCAATGAATGATAGTTTAATTTCCTTGTTGCCTATTCTAATTCCTTCAATTTCTTTTTCTTCTCTTATTGCTATATCCAATATTTCCAGTACAATATTGAATAATAGTAGTAATAATGTGCATCCTTGCTCCACCCCTAATCTTATTGGGAAGGTTTCTAGCTTATCCCCATTACAGATAATGTTTGCTGATGGAAAGACACTACTTATCATTTTAAATCCCATGGTTTTAATGACCATTTTTTATGTTATTGATTCTTAAATCTTTCCTGCACCAATCTCTCTGCTGACCTCTAAGCTTGCATCTCCAATTGCCTTTCAGACATCTTGAACTGGACATCCAGTAGACATCCTAAATTCAATTACGTCCCAAATGGAACTCACTATTTTTCTCCTTAAACCTTTTCCCCCTCCAACCTTCATTATTCCCTATTACTGTAGAGGACAACACCATCCTCCCAGTCCCTTAGGCTCACAACCTAGAAGTCATCCTGGATTCTTCACTGTTTCCTACTTTCAATATCCAGGCTTTTACCAAGGCCTATTGATTCTACCTTTACAACATTTTTCAAGTATGCCCCACCTCTCTCCTCTGACACTGTCACTACTCTAATGCAGGCCTATATCACTTCATGCTTTGATTGTTGCAATAGCCTGCTGGTGGGTCTGCCTGCCTCAAACCACTCTAATTCATCCTTCTAAAGTGATTTTCCTAAAATGCAGGACTAATCGTGTCCCCTCCATATTCAATAAACTCCAGTTGCTTCCTTTTGAACTGCAAACTGCTCTGTTGGGCATTCAAAGCCCTTTATAACCTAGACTCCTCCTATCTTTCCAATCTTCTTGCACCTTACTCCCTGACATGTGCTCTTTGATCCAGTGACTCTGGCCTCCTGGCTGTTCCATGAATAAGACATTCCATTTCTTAACTCCAGGCATTTTCTGAGGCTGTCACCCATACTTGGAACATTATTCCTCCTCTTTTCCAACTATTGACCTCCCTGGTTTCCTTTAAGTCTCAACTAAAATCTCACCTTAGAAGATGGGAAGCCTTCCTTAACTCCTCTTAGTTCCAGTGCTCTCCCTCTTTTAATATTTCCTATTTATCCCATATATAGTTTCTTTTGTATGTATTTGTTTGTATCTCTCCCATTAGATTGTAAGCTCCTTGAGGGCAAGGACTGCTTTTGCCTCTTTTTGTATCCCTAGTGCTTAGCACTTAGTAGACACTTAATAAATGTTTACTGAATAAGAATTTTTAAAAAATAAGTGGAAGAAAAACAAGTAGTTTAGCAAAGCTGAAAAATACATCAGCTCTTTAGAAAGAGAGAACTTTTCCTCTGCATGAGTCTTTTGGCTTCTGATTGGTTTTCAAATGGCAAGAAACAGTCTTTTTTTGACCCCACTCCTTTCTGGCATTCAGCCCTCTATTTGGGCAAACTTTCTGACTTGCCATGTTCAAATCAGTCCCATATTGTAATTTTTGAGGGCAGGTTCTATTTTGTTTTTGTGTTAGATTTTCTAGCTTCTTTTCTATCACTGCTAAGGTATTACCTCCTAATGAGGCCCTGTTTGATATCCCTATAAGTATGAGGGACTCTCTTTCTTGAAATTACTATTTATAATTTTGTTTATACTTAGGGTTGACTTATCTGTATATATCTTTAATCTCTCTAGTAGAATGAAAGCTTTTTGAAGGTGAGAAACTTTCATTCTCTTACTGAGAATGATAGAAAAGAATGTTTTATTCTTATCTTTTTATCCCTTACACTTGGTATATTGTTGTCACTTAAGTTGAATTGAAATTGCACAGTTGGTGAATGACAGAGTTGTGACTTGAATCCAGGTCTTCTAGAGTGTAGACTCTACAATGCCTAGGTATTCCATTACACTTTTAAGAAAAAACAAGTTGGAGAAAGTATAGGTCAGGGATGGGGAACCTGCAGTCTTGAAGTCACATGTGGCCTCCTAGGTCCTTGGGTGTGGCATTTTCACTGAGTCCAAGTTTTACAGAACAAATCCTTTTATTAAGGGGATCTGTTCCATGAAGTTTGGATTCAGTTAAAGGGCAGCACTTGAGATTCTAGAGGGCCACATGTGGCTTTGAGGCCCCAGGGTTCCCCACCCCTGATATAGTAGATTGGGTGCTATTACTCGGAGTCAGGAAGATGTGGGTTCTGATCCCTTCTCCAGTACTTTCTGATTATGTAACAATTGACAAACTCCCTTAACATCTCTGAGCCTTCGTTTTCTCTACTGCACAGGGTTATTGTGAGGTTATGCAAAGTATTTTGTAAGCCTTAAAGTATTTTATAAATGTCAGTTATTATTATTTTTCAAGATGTCATTGTTTTGTAATATTCTTCTCTAAATGCAGGTTACATCACTTATAAATGTTGAATTTTAAATTGCACAGATTTCATGCCTAAAACTCACATATTACCTAAGGGAAAACTATTGAGACATTTCCTGGCAACTTCCATTAGAGGAATGTTTTATTCTCAGGGAATATTTTCTGCTGAGTCAATAGGTTTATTGGGGAGGTATTCAGGAAAGTTAGGCCATAGATTTGAAATTATTGCACATTAGAAACAATATGAAAAAAATGCCAATTTCAAGTCCATTCCTCTTCTGAAACTGATTTTCCAGAGCATAAAGATGCAGAATATATGAAGTAAAAAAAAGAAAATTTCAACCCAAATATTTTTCTTACAAATCTGTTTATTTAAAGGTGAATCATGTGTATATTTTATTAGTGACCATTATACTTTTTCATTCCATGTGGTAATGGTGGGAAATAGAATTTTGAAATTTTCTTTGGGTTTCTAAAGGGTAGTACTTGTTAACATTCCCTAAATCCACGAAGAAAGAAAGAAATAAGGCTGTTTAATTGTATTCATCTAACCAATTAAAAAAATAACACCTGTTCTTTCCCAAGGCTTAAAGACTCACGAACTTCAAGATTCTTTGATTAGTTTGGGATGTATGAGTTTGATGAAATAGACACATTTTAAGGTACTCTGTTGCTGACATGAATAGTTTATAAACAGAATATTTTAATTCAGTCCTTGTGTTATAAGTGTAAGTCCACTCTAGTGAAGGTTAGGTGATTGGTGTCTTTTCCTGTAGGGACTTTCTCCAAGAGCGGCTTCTCTTCAAGGTTAGGTACGCTAGTTTTATTGGTGGAAAGGTGATCATATCTGCTATAATCACCTCACAGACCCTTGTTCTAACTTTAGCTTTGATGCTTGTTTAGATGCTGAAGGCAATGCATTAGGAACTGATGGTGCCTGAATATTATCCAATCAGTTCCTGATGCAGTATCTGCGACATCAAAAACTCTGGAATGACTATGTTAAGCATCCCTGGATTTTCAAATTCAGTCACCTGTTTATTTTTTGTTTCTACATAAGCATATGTCCATAAGTTCTGGAAGAAAAAACTTGCCTAATTTTTAAATCAATTAACTTTTTCGTGTATGTGTGATTATAATAGATGAAGGATTTTCACAAAATATCAACAGACACCATTGCTCCATAAACAAAACTTACTTAGCAGAATCATTTGCTTCATTGCAAAATAATGAGAGTACATTTTTAAAAATTAGAGACTGTAGATGCTTAATATAATTAAAAAAACCCTCAGCCCTGTTCTTCATGGCAAATTTTAAAAAGAAATTAAACCTTAATCAAGATTCCTGCAGGAAAGTTTGGATAAAATAATTTTATTTTAGATATTGATCAGAATTGTCAGATTGTGCATTCTCACTGCACCAAAGTCTGTCATGTATCTATCCTATAGGCAGCCCTCTTCTTATGTACTTCTTTTATATATTGGCTGGACAGAGGTATATGCCACTTTTACCAGGCGGTCATGACAATCTCCTACAAAGTGTTATTCCTTCACTCATTCCCCCTTAAAATCCATCCTTCAAACCACAACCAGAATAAGATTTCTTTTTACATTGATCAAATCTTGTCACTCTTCAGCCCACCAGTCTTACATGGCTCTCCACTTACCACTGAGTAAATTCAAACCCTTTTGCTTGGCACTCAAGGTACTCCACAGTTGAGTGCCACTTTATATCTCATTTTACTTGTCTTTGCCTAGTAAGTGTCTTTGTCTATGCTATTTCACATCATTGGAATTCTTTTCTTCCACCTCTTTGCTTGTTGAATTCCTGCACATCCTCTAAATGACATCCCAGTTCTTCTATCTTTTTCTGTGCATAACACATTTCACATGTCATTTTGTTTTGATCCCTTTTAAGGCATTTATTGTGTATTATTTTACAGTAAACCTAGATATCTGTATTTGTGTCTTATTGTTTAACTGACTTGTACCCTCTAAGAAAGCGGAGACGGTTTCTTCTCTAAACTTTGCCCAGTAGTTTGCAAATAAGAGGTACTTAATCAATTTTTATTGAATAGTGAATGATATTCCCTTCCCTTCCCACTGAGAGCTGCTTTGGATTCCTTTCTTCTATTGCCCCTTGAGGCTGCAAGCCCTATTGAGAAATCTAACCCTACCAAAATAGTACAAAATGCCTTTGTTTTCTGTTTGTGGAGTGTAGATATTAATAGCTCTGTAAATGACAAAATTGATTTGTAAATCCATCTGGGTCAAGTTCCTGCTGCCTCCAATCTGAAAGCTCTATTATAGTTGGTTCAATTTTACTTTCTAAGATTGGGTTGCTTAAGATTTATATTACTTGTTTTTGTTAATTTGGTTATTTTATGGTCTAGAAGTTTGGTCATTTCCAAGGGAAGCACTCTAGTGCTGTGGAAAAGGCACTAGAGTTAAAGGACCTACCTTCAAATTCTAGCCTTGCCCCTTAGCTGCCTGAATGACATTGAGCAAACTGCTTTGACTCTCTGAACC
Organism: Vombatus ursinus; assembly: GCF_900497805.2. Classification (NCBI taxonomy): domain Eukaryota; kingdom Metazoa; phylum Chordata; class Mammalia; order Diprotodontia; family Vombatidae; genus Vombatus; species Vombatus ursinus. Next base: position 36,029,321 of record NW_020954556.1, on the reverse strand, counting down.
TCAGTTTCCTCACCTGAAAAATGAAGAGGTTGAACTAGAGGTCCTCTAAGGTTTTTTTTCCCCCCAGCTCTATATCTTTGATCACACAAATTCTTGTTTTTTTAAGCTTATTATTATATGCAGAATGCTCAGATAATTCTTTCTATTTCCTCTCTACTCATTTTACTCTGAATCCGCTTTGTTCATTTTTTTAATTTGGAAACAATTTTTTCTCCTTTTTATTTAAATTCGCTAAAGTTTTTGTCAATTCTGTTAGTCTATTAAAAGTTGCTTTTAATTATGTTTATCATTTAATAATCTTTTTGTTTATCATTTTATCTATTTCTCCTATAACTTTCAAGATTATTTTTGTGTTTATTTTGTATTTGAGAATTTATGCTAGATTTGTCAGTTTTTGAAATGGCAAGTTCTTTAATTCTATCTTTTTCTATTTTGTTACATACTTCTTCAGAGATATGATTTTCCTCTGAAGACTGCTTTAGCTGCATTTTTTCAGGTTTTGGAATGTTTCACTATTAACATTCTCTTTTAAATAGCAATTAATTCTTTTTATGATATACTTGCTCTTTGATCCACTCATTCTTAAAGATGCCACTATTGTCTCTTTTTAGGTGTCTTTACTCTGTTTAGGTCTCTTGTATCTTTACTTGTGTTTCCTGTATTAAATTTTACTCTATTTTGGTCTTTAATACATTCATTAAATATTTTTATCTTTTGCCATTTATTTATAATTTTTCTAACCCTGGAATCAGGCTTATTTTTGTAAACATACCATGTGATACTAAAAAAATTTATATTATTTATTGTTCTCATTCAGAAGATACCATAAATATTTTAAATTTGACTTCTTCAAAAGTCTGTTCAGCTTTGTATTTTCATTTTTATCTGTTAGTATTATCCAATTCTGAGGGTAGAACATTAAAACCACCTGTAATTATTGTGTTATTATTTCTTTTTGAAAATTTGTTAATTTTCCTTTATGAATTTAGATCTTATTCTATCTAATACAAATATCTGAAAAATGGTATTGTTTCATTTTCATACTTTTAAGCATAATGTAGTTTCCCTGTTTAACTCTTCAGAAATCATGAATTTTATTTTTGCCCCACCTGATAGCATGATCAAACTCCTATTTTTGCGAATTACCTGATATGTAGCAATTTTTTCTGGCCCTGGTTTTTAATCTGTATATATGTCTTCATTTATGGATTAGCTTTTTGTATACAGAAAATATTGGATTTTGCTTCTTATCCATTCTGCCATTCTCTTTCGTTATTTTGTATTAATTAGTTGGTACTTTGCCCCTGAAATTAATTTTGTTTACACTAATTTGATTCTAGGCTGTTCTAAAGGCTCTTCCTTATTCCCATTTGACTACTCTATCTCAAGGGCCTTGAACTTACTAGTGTAGCTGGGACCACCATAGGGATCATGCATGGGGGATAGGCGTATGCTCTGGTTCCTTGCTAAAGGGCATGCAAAATCAGAGACTCCTGGTTAGTCTCTATCTTGGCCTCTATGATGGGGTAGTGGTTCTTGGTGTCAAAAATAATTGGTGACTGACCTTATTGAGTAGGATATACCACCTACTCAATAAACTTTAGGAGGCACATATGAAAAACAACTTCTCTCTTTCCTTTTCTCAAGAGTTTGTTGCTTGGGACTCGTCCTGCTCTACTATGGACTTAGTGATAGTACAAATGGGGGTGGGTGCATTTCTTCCCTCCATCTTCCCAGAAGCTACTGTAGCTATAAGGACTTGGCAGCAATAAAATAAATTCAGTTTGAGGCAGCCAGGGGGACAAAATTATTATCTTGAAGCAAAAGTCTGGGGGAAAAGCTGAACCAGGAAGCAGTGTGCAGGTGTGGCCACAACTTGGGCAGCTATGTGTGCTTAGCTACTTCCAATACTTCTGGAAGGTAGAGATAGCAAGCAGATCTGTATAAAGCAATATCTGCTCTGGTGCTAATGAACCTGAGACCTGCCATGTTGGTTCTGAAGCCCCCCAAAAAAGCATATATCATGGTTGAGGTGAATATTATTCACCAAAAGAGATCAGGACACAGAATCTAGGAAGATTTTATCCTTATGAAATGGCTTTGGGTTTCTATTCCTGTGTGTCTTTATGTGTGGATTGGTGTAACTCCTTGGGGTTTCCATCCTTGACATTTAGATCCGAGGGGGTTGGTCCCATCTTCTTTGATCTGATACAGCAAGTATCCCTAGTCAGGTGTATGCTTGTCTAATTTGCCTGGGGGCAGGAGGGGCAAACTGGGGCATGGTCAAACTTTCCTAGGTCACAGCAGAAGTCAGCCTGGCCCCTATTTCTGCTGAGTACATACCTGAGTAGTCCTCTCCTTCTCATTATGTGAGAGTATCATCAAGTAAGGGATGAAACCCTGGACAGTTGTTGAAGAAACAATGAACAATAGTGACTTGAGAGATTAAATGTGAAATATACCTCCTACCTCTTGACAGAGAGGTAATGGACTAGAGATAGAAAATGAGATATGTTTTCTCAGGTATGGCCAATTATTCTTACGTATGGCCAGTATGTGGATTTTTTTTTTCCTGGACTATACAGATTTGTTACAAGGCAGGGCTTCTACTGGGGAGAGGGATTGGATAGTAGATAGTAATAGATATACATAAAATATTATCAATAAAATATTTTTAACGTACAAAAGGCAAAAAATGCAGAAGGGAGCACAAATCAATTTTGTTCCTACTTTGTTTAACATACTATTGATCTGTCTGAAGTATGTATCAATATAGATATATATTTCTTAAAAAACAAACTTTATTTAACTGGTTTCCAGTTTCTTATATAAAGTCCCTTACTCTTTGCATGTTGAAATGTTTGGGTTGTTGATGATGAACATATGCCTTATAGAAAAGAGTATTGATATAAAAATTATGATTAAAATATATGATAAAATATTTTCAAAATTGAGCTTTTTTAAAACAAAGGAAATAATTTAAAAAAATCATTGTATTTAATTACAACAATCTTTTTCTTGTGTAGTAATTTATTTGTCTTACCCAGCCTTCACCCTTGACAATTCTATTTCTTCAAATTCCTTTATCTTGAAAATGAGAGGGTTGGATCAGATGCTTTCTTTAAGTTCTATGAACTGTATCTATGGATGGGTTACAATTGTAACCAAAATGTACATGAAATCATATTGTGCACTTTACTTATGCTTTAGATTTCAGGTGGTTTAGTTGAGCAATATGGTGCCATGTTTTAAAAGTGATTTCAAGATTTGTAACTCAACTTCTTATAGATGCTACCTATCAAATTCCATAGATTTCTAAAGGCTTACCAGTTGATGTAAGTGTGTGATGTTAGTACATGTTTCAGTTTCTTCCTTCTCTATCAACTGAGTCAGCAGAGCCATGAAGCATTTTGAAAGTTTCTTCAGTTTCAAATGGCCTTGATAATCCCTTAAGAAGTAACATAGAGTCTTTCTCCTCTCAAGGTAGAATATTATTCTTTGGGAGTTCCCACAAATTATATTTTGGTGGGGATAATTATCTCCAAAGGAAATCTCTCAGCCCTTCTTTAACTATATCAACTAAAGTGTGACTCTACTATGGAAAAATTCTTTGAGCTTTTAAGTTAAAAAACTAAAAACAAAAATTTTTTGTTTGACTTGGTGCTGTTGTTATTGATCTTGCTGGGCAAATGCTAGTAAGCCAGCTGTGACTGAAGATTGGCTGAAAGCCTTAGGATGCTGATGGTTTAGAGCTAAGGGACCTCTCATGCTGCATGTCAAGCCCAGACACTGAATCTAACATTTAATGACAATTCCTTAACTTGGATTTGGGTAGCAGACTGTGCATTTTAAAAGAGGACAGAGTAATTATGACTTAAAGGGATGAAATTTGTTGATAACATCACACTGTATTGAAGAATGAAGTAATAGTTTGAATCTATGGGATTCTGTATGGTATAGGTAGAAGACTGAAAATCTGGCTTCAAATCTCACCTGAGGTAGCTAATAGCTGTGTAACCCAGGGGAAGTCACTTAATTTCTCTGAGACTCAAATTTCTCATCTGTAAAATAGAAATAATATTAGCATCTGTCTCATAGTACGGTTGTGAGGATGAAATGAAACAATGCATATGAAGTACTTTGCAAATGTGACTTATTATCTGGGCATCTCTACCTTTATAAATCAGTGAGGAAAGCTTCCACGTATCAAAGAGGTCCCCTTGTACTTAGAACACAGATATCAGTAATGCTTCAGTTGTCTAGAGATCACTCATTTAGCAACTTCTGCGATCTAGAAAATGTCAGAGAATCAGAAAATGATGATAATTATGATGAGAAGAACCAAACAGCCCAAAAAGACATGACAAAAATCCGTATACTAAAGCTCATGCACTTTACTCATGAGAAAGCCATTTGGGCTCTCACTTGGAGCCTATTTATGCTCACATTACACACAATTTTAACAAACTTGGTTATCTATTTTTCTAGCCAATAGCAGGTTAGAAGAAGCAAATGAGGTGTGTGTGTGTGTGTGTGTGTGTATGTGTGTGTATGTGTGTGTGTGTGCATAATTGGTAGGGGAAGCTGGTAGTCAGTAGCAGGAAATGAGAGTCATTTAGTGCCAGATTATCTATATTTCATTAGCCTCTGATATATCACTGCGTAGTAAAATAATTTATATTTGTAATAATGATCTTGAGTCATCAGGAAATAGTTGGATGATTTTCCGTATATCCCACTTAAAAAGGAAAATAATTACCTAAATCATTTCAGAAAGATTTATATTCAAAATGGCCAAATATATATTTTTTAAAGTTGTGGCATTCAAAGCAGCTTTGGTTACTTGAAAAAAACCCACACATATGGAACCCTTACCTTCCAGAGGATTCTGGATAAATGAAACATTCTATTTACAAATAGGAAAGCAATAATTCTGAAGCTGACAGGGGATTTGAGAGGTTAGCTAGACCAGTAAGCCTCAACAGCAGGACCACATACAGCCTACCTGAGATGTATGCCCATCTTCTTAAAGATATTCAAGAAGTTTTGCATGGCAGGCAAAGATTTTTCAATGAATTTTATTTAATGGAAAAGTGCTTATTGCCTGTGGAAAAGAGTAGTTGGAGGTTGATTAACAGGCCAGGCTATTTCAGAGTGTTGAGCTTGACTACACTGTTGTCACATAGAGTCAAGTGACTCTTGATAGTCACATGAACCCAGGACATAGTTTTCCCCAATATTCTTCTTAGCTGACTCAATGATCAGGAGGAAATTGATGCTGGTAGACTGATCAAGTTTGCTTTTCCTGGGGACGCTTTTCTGGGTTTGCTTGGGTTGCCTTCAAAGTCGAAGTGTTGGGTTAGGAAAAAGTGGGATGCTCAGTTTCTCTCTTTTTTTTTAATGGATGTGGACACCCTTCCAAGCAACCTGACTTTTAGGACCTTCAACTTTGATTCTGTTTTTGGGGTGAGAGTGCAATATCCATCTTTGTCTCTGGGACAATCTTGGTGAAAGAATATTAGTTGTTATCATAATTATCATTGTTATTTCATGCTTATTGAACACCAATAACATTCTGGACATTGTCCCTCTGATCCATTTCACAGCCATATGTGAAACAGGGAGAACACTGACCCTGCTTCTTGTTATAGTAAATGATCTTTATTTTTTTCCAGCATCAAAAAGATTTTATGCCCCAGCTCTGAAGGGTCATCAAAATTGGAATTGGTTAAAGTCCAGGGACCTCATTGAATCCCTAGGCTGAATGATAGATGATGCCAATTACCTTGGCAAATTCTGGAGTGAGAACTTGAAATACTCATTAAAAGGAGGGAAGGGAGACATGCAAGGTGATGAAGAACATTGCCCAGGGCGTTGATGTTGGAGGGCTGGGCAGGAGATTATGCCTGTTTGGCTCGCTTGGAATTTGACAGGGTAGCACCCAAGTACAGTGTTAGCAACATTCCCATGGAGAATACTTAAGGGCCAGCCAGTAGAAACAAAAATATCTAGGTTGCTGGTTTTGTTATTATTATGGGCAAGTGGCATAAAGTTATAATAATAGCTAATATTTATGAAATGCCTTATCAAGTGTATTTCTCTCAACAACCTTATGACTAAGGTTTAGACAGGTGGAATGAGTTTATAGTTTATAGTTTACACAATTATCTTCTCATGACAACCTTGTGACTTTGGTTCTGACAGGTTAATGAGTTATCCATGGTCACAGGGTGATTAAGGGGGAGATTAAGCTGGGAAATGAACCCAAGTTTTCTGAAGCAGTAGTTGGTGCAATAGGAAGAGTTCTGGGTATAGAGCAGAGGACTTATGTTCTAATTCCAGCTTTGATATTATCTGTATGACCTTGGGCAAGTCACTTTATATCTCTGGGTCTTAGTTTCTTTTTCTGTAAAATAAGGGGTCTTGGACTCAAGAGTCCAAGATCCCTTTCAGATCCTTATCTGGTACCATATTGCTGCTCTCTGGGACCATAAGAAACAAATGAATCTAATGAAGGCAAACCAATTTCCACAGTCTCTTTTGGAGAATGCTCATTCAGGAAAAGACAATGATTCTCTGTAAGAGAAGTATGCAGATAGAATTCAGGAAGATTGAGAGAGGTCGAAAGTGCTCAAAGATCACTTAATACAGCTGGAGGAGGGTTTGCTTATGCATGGTACTCTAATTTAGGTTGCTGAGCAAGTCTATTGATCCATGAGGGCAAGGAAATTGCTCTGTTTAGCATAATCCCAGAGACCACTGTGAGGGAATTTATTAATATCTCACAGTTGCCAGCTGAGATTAAGCCAATTCACAGCCATCCAGGTTAGCCCTGCAAGCGGAATCCTATCAGCTAAGTTCCCTCTCCAGATGCCTTAGATCGCAAACATGGCACCAGGCCACAGACAACACCTGGTACTGTGAAGATCTGTCATTAAGCTTTTTGTGTCTCATTGCCTTTTCTTGGTAAAACATTATCAAGCTACTCCCCGTCCTGAATTGAAAGCTTGTTCAGAGTTCTCTGTCCAATGCCAAGTTGTATGTACAGTGGGTAAAATAGAATCTTTGCATGTTCCCTCTAGCTTAGGAATGGCTTTGTTGGATTTAGTCCTTACGTAAGAAGGAGCCCAGTTAAGTTTGAGTTCAAGTTAAGTGTGAAGTCGAGGACTCAGAAACAGTCTTTAAGGTAGACTAAATCATCTGAAAAAAGGGTGTTAGCCTGGAAAAGAATTTGGATATGTTAAAAACAAAACAAAGCAAAAAAATCCTCTGAAAATAATTCCACAAAGAAAATGAAAATAAACAAACAAACAAAAATCACCCAGTGAATGAACAAACAGTCCGCAGTTTTTGAAGTAATTCAAACACAAGTATAATTTAAAACAAAACAAAGTAAAACCTCAGTGGAATGAGTTTCAGCCTCTTTTCCCTCTGCCAAGGTTTTAAATAACAGCCAACTGGTAATGACTGATCTGATTATTAGTGACAGTAATTATTGTATTCACCAAATAGTGGAAGTACTACAGAATGGCACAGTGGCCCCAAAACACCCACCGCCACCAGAGGTCACCTGACACCTTGCCTTTCTTCTTCAACTTTTCCCTGGGGCAGGGCCACCCAGAACTCATCTAGGCTATTTGACTGCTCACATGGCTTCGATAAGATGGGGGTTCCTACCTTCTGATGACATGAAAGAGCATCAGACTTAACCATTTGCTATTCCGCTGCTTTCTGAGGTTCTATAGCCCTTACTATCTGCCTTGGCTCCACAGCCTGCAGATTCCTGGTACAGGTATTTGGCTTACTTACCTTGCCCCTACTTCTGCACTGCCCCCTTGTGACTTACAGGCATTTCCATCTACTCTGAAGCTGAATTTTCTTTTATGTGTTGTCTCTCATAAGTAGAATGAGAAATCCTTGAGAGTGAGGACAGTCTTGCTTTTTCTATGTACATCTCCAGAGCTTAGCCTAGTGCCTGACACATAGTGGTCACTTAATAAATGCCTTTTCATTTATTTATTCTATAAGGTTTGTGGAGGTTGGCATAAAAAAGTTACTAAGTAACTCACACAGCGTACCCCTGAAGAATCAGTGTCAGATATTTTGAAGATAAAGTTGTAGAATTATGAAAATGCCATCCTTCACTGAAAAAAATGGTATATATATGAAAAATATATATGTGAAAATTCTCTCCTTCACTAAAAAAAATGGTACATATACATTTATGTGGGTTATATACCATTTTTTAGTGGAGAGAATTTTCACATATATTTTTCATACACACACACATATAAACATATACATACACAAAAAAGTGGTGGTGTTGGGGAATTCAATCACAGGATGGCAGAATCACATGTTGGAAAGGATCTGAATGGTAACATAGTTCAATTTCTACTGGAAAAAGAATCCTCACTAATACATACTGATTATCCAGCCTTTACTTGACAACCTCCAATGTAAACTTAAAACCTAAGAGAAACTTTAAACTTCCAGAGACAATCCATTTCAGTCTTGTATAGCTCTAATTGCTTAGGAAATCTTTCTTATATCAAACCTAAATTTGTCTCTTTGCCACTTCCACCCACTGTTCCTACCTTGGTCTTCTGCGACCAAGCAGAAAAAATTTAATCACTTTCTGATATAACAGTCCATCAGATACTTGAAAAAACCTATCATGTGCCTCACAAATCTTCTCTGTTCCAGGCAAGGCATTTGAACTTCCCTCTATCCATTCTCAGTCCTTCACCATTCTAGGTGCCCCACTATGGATGTTGTCCAGCTTATCCAATGGCCTTTCTAAAACGTGCCCAGAACTTAACATGATCCTACAGATGTGGTTTGACCTAAGCAAATATCAGAACTTTAGCTGTCAAAGAAAAGACTTATACTTTACAAGGATCACATCTGAGATAAGTATTATAAAGTTTAAAAGTTTCATCATTGTAAATTACCATTAAAATGTCTGAGTGTTCATTCTGGGGAATAAAAGTTTAGACCCAAAAAAGGAAACACAGCTATTTTACTGTGTTCAAAGCAAGAAGAGTCTCTGCCCCAAAGCTTTACCTTGCCTCTTCTGCAGTTGGGACCAGGACAATAGGGTATTTTGAAGCGTATGGTCATGTTTTTTCTATCCTTGATTTTGGTTTCCTTTTTCTCTTCTATGGGATTGAACAGTGAAAAGTAAATGAAAGAAAGTGGTGGAAAAAGAAATAGTTTTTCTTCTCACTCATTCCTAGAAAACCATGCCAGTAAAAGCAGAACATAAATTGAAATACCCCAATGACATAATATAACTGCATTTGGAAAGACTGTGCCTCCAAAGATCCTGTCATACCTACGTTGTAGGTGAGCCATGTTTCCCAGGACACAGGACTATAAGTGAGTCAACACTTGCAGTGGAAACAGAGACACTAGATTTAGATTCTAGGCTCTAAAACCAGCCTGTCTATCTACTTCATAGTGTTGTCTATGGGAGAATGCTTTGAAGAACTAAAAATTACTATGTGAATGTTTGGTGACATGGTTAACAGCCACCTTAGTAAACACAAAAACAGAGTAATAATAATGATGAGCAACATAAGGCAGACAAACTGATAGATGGGCCAAAAAAGAAAGGAATGAGGTACAAAAAATGTTTGTAAGTCCAGGTGTGACCATGGTTTACACTATACTTGTTGTATTAGGAGACACTAGAGGAGGGTATATTTTCTTTTAGCTGTGGGCAGTGGGTTTGAGTAAGGCTTCATTACTAATGTTTCCTTAGGGGTCTAGAAGGTAAGTATATATTACTGTGACCTTAGTTCTAATGTTTCCAGTATTTTCAAGATAAGCTCCTTATAGGTTTTTAATTTGGTGTAGCATGGAGATGCATGTCCTGTGAAATGGGTCAGTACAAATGATGGTAGTGTGAACATTTTCAGAAGTTTGTGATAGTTTATTTAAAGGTAGAACTGTGAGGACTGTCTACTTCAGTATTTGGATGATGACTAACATCTTGGAAAGGATGCTTATTTTATGCCTGTTTATAATTTAGTGGTAGATTCGAATTAGTTTCATGATTATATGTTCCATATTCTTTAACTATTTTCCTTTTTTTCTAACCTTCATCTTCAGATTCTTAGCAACCTCACAGTCACAGATATACTCAATTAAGGAGACACAAATGACACTAGTATGGAGAATATAACAGAACTATAACACTATAAAACTATACCAGAGCTACAAAAGGACATTATGGTACAACAAGTATAGGGAAAGCAGCTGGTTAGGCCAGAGGCATATAGAGGAGAACTGTGCTAGAGGCAACAGTTATGAGGGCAGGGAGGAGGTCTCACACGTAAGATATCTGAAGGAGGAAAAGATAACAAAGGTATAGAAAAAATCTTGGATCTTACTAATAATTTAAAAAAGGCAACAGTGCACATCAGTAGCTACCAACCTATATGCATATTCTACTATCTGTACAAAATCTTTAGGAAAGAGAAAAGATATCAAAACAGTAGTATCCCTATTCAGTGACCCTCTCATTAAAAATATAAGAGGAGCCATAAAATAGTGAGTCAAGTATGGTCACCACTGCAATGGAGGAGATTTAGCACAAAGATTAAGTTGAAGAAGGATTGATGTGGAAATCTTCCATATACTCCTATTTGCAGATAATCATGTGTTCTTTGCATCAAGCCTTGAAATGTTGCTATCTCTTGAGAGATCTATAATTATTTCAAGGAATATGCCTGACTTTCCACACAGGAAGGACCAAATGGATGAAGGATCTATATTGACCAGATTACTACTGCTATTTGGTTTGCCCGTAAGTATGTATATCTGGGTTAGTTCAGTATAGATGGGCAACAAGTTGGGCCCAATGTTGAGCAAGAGAAGCAGGATGAGCTAGATTGCTTCAGGAATGTAAAACCCCTTTATTGACCCCAAGTTTCCTGGGAAAGCAAAGATCCTTTAAAATTGCAATATTCTATCAAGTGTTGTTGTATGATGGTGAAATAGGGAATACAACAGCCTCTGAAGAAATGAAAACAAACACCATGCATAGAGCACGGAAAGGCACACACATAGTAGATATGAGCTGGCTGCAACATATGACCAATGAAGAATGCTAACAAAGAAGAGAAGTAAAAGATGTCATCAAGGACTTGTATGAGAGGAAGAGAAGATGTGCTGTTAAGTGGAGTGGGAGAGGCATTACAGTTGTGTGGCTACAGTGTTCTAGTGGTACCCTCTCAACACTAAGAGAAAGGAAGGAGGGCCTCTTGCACAATAAGTGTTCTCTTTGCAGTTAAATTTTGGGAGAACATGGACAGCAAAAGCAACACAGAATGAGGAGGTCTGGATGGTTTTTGACATGCATTGTGGAAGGAAATTTAAAAATCAATGAGATTATTGATTTGAGTATTTGCATATCTCCAGATTCTCTTTCCAGTTGGGTCTTTGTTGGTTTTCTTCCAAGTTCCAGCCTCATCTTCTTTTGTTTTCTCTCATCCTTTCTCTCCTTCCTATTAATTTTCCCTGCCCCATACCTCTCCTTATTCTTTGCTTAGGTTCTTTGTTTATGGCTATAGGAATGGGAGTGTCTCATATAAGAGTATTTCCAAATTATATCATAGGGTATAAAGAATCAAATAGTGGGTACTAAATATAATTCTAGGCTTATGGTATTTAATCTCTACATTAATGTGAAACTCATAGTCTGACACTGTCCAGCACTAATACATAATGTTTCTATAATTTTGTTATTCCTAGTGACTATGAGTCTCTCTTGAGTTGAAATTAAGAATTTGGCCTAAAACTCTGATTTACAAAACCCTTGAGAATTGTATGTACTTTGCCCCCTCCTCCCTGGTCCTTTTTTTCCCTTGCCTATCCAGCATCAATATACCAACTCTATGAAAACTGATACAGTAACTAAAAGCTCTATTACAGCAAAGACCCTGTAAGATCCTATCAGCTGGATCCAAAATTCTTTGCAAGCTGTGTATGGGAATCAGAGTCTCCAAAACAGAATTTAGCTCCTCTGCTCCTAGCTGATACTATCTCTTTCCTTATGTAAACACCTTTCCCAAGGCTACTATCCTTATAGGACTTCTTCATATATCTTATGAAACTGTCTCCATTTTTGAAGGGTTTGAAAGATAACAGAGCAAGGCATTATTTAGTATGTATTTTTGGAGTCTTGAAGGCATTCAGGAAATATTTGGCCTCAAATTGGTTTCAATAAAATTTTTGGCTGAAGCTACAAATGAGAATTTTGGCTGGAATTTTGTTAAATACCAGTTTGAGCGAGAATTTTGGTAAAGCTGCCCTCAAAGCATCTATCTTTGTCAATGGATCTGTTTGTTTATGAAGTACATACTTTCTGGATTTTTGTGGGAAAGAGAGGTCAGACAGAGGAGCAAAAGGATTAGAAATGATTACTAATAGAGACATGGATTCATAGAGAATGGTGTCAAGAGATAAGGCCTCCTGAGAAGGGTGTTGAGTTATACTGTAAATAAAAGTGGATGCTATATAAGGCCAAAGCAGGAACTTCTGTTGACTGGCATCTGGTCTATACATGTTTTCGTATTTCTAGGTGGTTAGAGACATACTGGGACCTGAACAAGTAGCCAGTATAGATAGAGGAGCAGAAGTGTTGCTAATTGGAAGGATGTTGCTCCATTTTAAGAGTCTGTCTACAAAACCTTTAAAAGGAGTCATTCCCAACACATAAGCCAACATGAGGGAGAAAGCGCATTCTTCACACCTGGAGCTAGGCAGATGAATGACTTCTTTAAGAATAATCAAGTAGTCTGAGTAGAAAATATGAAAAGACATAGAAAATGTCTATGGGATGAAATCTTTAAAGAAAGAGCAACCTGAAAATTCGGAGGCTCTCTTTCCTGCTTCGTTGTAACCATTACCACTTGGAAAATTGTGTAAATGTTAAGTGCTTGCATCTCTAAGTTTCATTTTCAAATAGTGAGGAGAAAATATTAGGACATATCATTTTGGGTAACTAACTTTAAGTAATATGGCTCAGTGATTTGGCCCATCAGGGTTACTTCTGTGTGAACAATCCACCTAGACAAACCATTCTGGGTAGGATACACCTGCTCAAAAGAATGAATGAACATCCCTAAGTGAGTTCTGAGGAGACAACGGCAGAATGTCAGATCTCTAGAGATTACAGTACAGAATACATTTTTACCCCCTAAATGTTCTGAAATGAGAGTGCTCTGAAATGATGTGTGGAGTTTAGAAAGATGAAATGAAAGTTTAAGCCATTAGTTAGATAGAGATAATGTGTCAGGCACTGAGCCTTTACTGACAAAATATCAAATAACAAAAGATTGAAAAATGAAAATGTAACTGAAGTGTGGATTATCTTGATATCAACGTTGTGTGCAGCTTGACATACTGGATTTTAAATTTCTTAAAGGCAAGGACCATATTTCATACTTCTCTATTCCACTCAATACTTAACACAGTGTGAAGTATGTGATAGGCATTGAATAAATACTAATTGATTGATTGGTCGATGATTCCCTTTGTCCAGGACTTGAAATCCTCTCCCCTTTCCCTCACCAGCCGTAACAATTGATAATGCAGCCTTGCTCCACTTGCTATGGCTAATGCAGCTTTCTTTCCACTGGCTATAGCCTCTACTGTAGAACAAAAATGTTCCATGAATAAAACATATATACAGATTCCACTGTACTTTAATACTTTAAGGATAGATAATTTCATCAGTGTGGCCACACTCTTTCCCAGATGCAGATTGTAACTCTTCTACACCCTAGTAGATGGTATTCATGAATCACTCCAATCAAAATAATTCAGCATCTTACAGTCAACCTTCCTATGATGAGTCACCGTAGGGTATTGCTTATTCAATAGACATTAAATCCATTGGTAGATCAGTGATCGAAGCTTTCTTTGCTTTCTGCCAGACATTGTCCTTTACTGGCACAGACTTTTAGCATTTAGAGAGATCAAAAGGGAATGCCCCTTGTGACAGCAACCCTGGACTAAGGAAAAAAGCTCAAGATCAACATTTCACTGGCTTTCTAGAAGTGCCACTACCAAAGACACAATGGTTAGCTCTGGAGGGCAAAGGTACAGAGAAATATAGCTGGTGGGGTGGACCACCAGCTTATAGGGCAATAACAAAGAGGAAGTGGCCATTTGGTAGGTTCATAATCACTTCTGCTTTGGCATGGCTGAAGAGAATTTAAAAGAAAGAATTAACTGCTAACCATTTACAGGCCAACAATTGAAAGCTTCAGTTGGGGTAGAAGCAACCAGTGATTGTTTTTCTGTGTATAATAAAAAAGTGACGGAGGGTAGGACAGAGGAACTACTCAACCTATTGTGGGTAGAGCTGATGGAAGAAGCGCTAAGGAAAAAGAGAGCTGAGTCTGATGGAATGTAACCCCCTAAGATAAATTCTTTGGGATCATTTGTTCCTAAGCCCAGAAGAAGCAAGGCAGCCCTGGAAGTTGGGAGGAGAAAGACTAACTATTAAGTTTGTCCTAATCTACTATCACTAATAGCTTGGACACCTATGATTTTGTATAAAATGGATGTTTATTAAGGAATTATGGTATTCAATCAGTCTAATCTATGTTTTGTGTCCTAATTGCACACAGATTTAAGGGACAGAAGTTGTCAGACAAGATGATCAGATTAGTAAAATAAGAAAAGCAGGTGTTTTATTACAGGAGAAGTTTTAGGGGGAAAATGAGAGAAAATACTAAAAAATTATAATAATTCCACAAAAATAGGCTACTCAAGCCTGAAAACATTGAAGAAAGTCACTGCAGAAAAGAGAAAATATTCTGCCACCTGCTCTTACCCCAAGAATTGCCTCAGGATACTACAACTAGAGGCAAAAAAGAGATAATTTCTCAAAAATGTATATGTGGTTAGCTTTGACCAAGGTTTTAAAAGAGTATATAGCATCTAGTGTGGTGCCAGGATCACAGTATGCTTAGCAAATATTTGTAGGTGATGGTCATGGTGATGGCTTACCCTTTTTCACATGATTAAAGTTAATAAAAGTTGATCCTTGTCCTTCTGAAGCAATAACTTGTGCAAAGATATATGACTTTTAGTTTTTTTAAAGCTCTTGGTCTAGGTATTGAGGTGGAAAATATTTTTATATGACAAACAAACCCCACCCCCAACACACATATCCACAAATGCACAGTCAGGACTTAAATTGAGGAAAACTGACTTGGAATGGTTCGCTATCCCATAACTTGCACCCTGCCCCCCAACTATTAACTGCTTTAGGCTTTGGAAGAGTAGGGTGAGGACAAGATGGGAATAAATAAGAGCAGACAGGGTATGTGTTTGGGTGTGAGGGGCAGACAATCTAATGTTGATTGCACTTGCTCAGAAATTGAAGAGCAGAATTAAAGTCACATCAAGAAGAGCCCTTTTTGTTACTTCTCATCTCTCATGATATTTAATAATATATTAATTATATTAATAATACATAAATGGGGCAGCTAGGTGGCAGAGTGGATAGAGTGCTGGGCCTGGAGTCAAGAAGACTCATCTTCCTGAGTTCAAATACGATCTGAGACACTTACTAGCTGTGTGACCCTGGGCATCACTTAACCCTGGTTGCTTCTTCCATAAAATGAACTGGAGAAAGAAATGGCAAACCACTCCACTATCTTTGCCAAGAAAACCCCAAACCCCAAACCCAGTCATGAAGAGTTGAACACAGCTGAAATGACTGAATAATAACAAAATTTTTTGGACAAATGATATTGATGAGAAAGAAATGGTCTTGTAAAAGAGATAAATGGACATGAACGCTTACTACAAAATGGCATATGGATTGGTAGGAAGATGACCATTGGATCCCATGATGTAGAGCTGGAAGGGACCTAAGAGGTCATCTCATCTGACACCGTCATTTTATAGGTGGAGGCCCAGGGAAGTTACGATTTCCCCAAGATTACACATGAAGTTGTATCATCAAATTTCTTTTTATTTTGCATAACCCAGACCCATCTTAAGTAATCAGAAGGAGTTGTCTTTTTGTGTTTTTAATTTAATTTTTGAATGAGGCTGCATTTTTTCCAGTTGAATTAATTTCCTTACATCATGAGAAATTTATATAGGTCAGAAACAATTAGAGTGAGTTAATCCAGACTGAACTCAAAAATAGTCTAAGAAATGTCCTACTAGAAGTTATGGATAAACAGATGTGACAAATGGCAAATTTTGATGTTGAAGGACCACTGTACACACACAAAGTCACAGAATTTGTATTGTAAGAAACTTCAGGAGCGATCTCATCCAATCAGTACTTAAACACAAATTCCTGCTAGAGCATACCTAATAACTGGTCACCCAGATCTCTAACAAGAGGAAACCCACTACACTTTGAGATAGATCTTTCCACTGTGTGTAGTTCATCTATCTGTGATTTCCCCTCCTTACTTTATGGCTAAATCTGCTATTCAGTCTATTCATTGAGAAGGAAATACAGCTAAGTTTAGGTATGGTGATCTCTCCATATTTTCATATGGCATCACTGCTGTTCTAGAAAATCTTCCTTTCCCACACGGTCTGGGCATATTGCTAACCATTTCAATATCGTCGCTGTTCCACTCTCTCTTTTTCATTTATTTTATTGTGAACTTAAGAAGTAAAACAAGCATTTCCATAACATAGTAGAATAGAAAAAAAGATGATTGCATATAAAGTTGCAAAACTATTTGTACAACTTGCTATTCCTTTTAAATATATAAGAAAGTTATCAAGTAACTTCCTTTTTTTCCTTCCCTTCCTGCTCCCCGCAAGATAGCTACTATTAGACGCAAATATATGTTTAATTTTTATCAGTATCTAATTTATCAGTTCCTTCTCTGGATGCAGATAGCACCTTCCTTCATAGGTCCTTTGTAGTTAGTTTGCATATTTATAATAGTCAAATGACTTAGTCGCTCAAAGTTGTTCTTAAAACAATATTGTTGTTACTGTATACCACATTCTCTTGGTTCCGCTCATTTCACTCTTCATTATTTTGTTCAAGTCTATCCATATTTTTCTAAAATTATCGAGCTCATCATTTCTTACAGCACAGTAGTATTCTATCACGAACATATACCACAACTTGTTCAGTTAGTCCTGAATTAACAGGCATCCTTGCAATTTCCACTTGAAACTTTTGACCCCTTGATTTTCTTCTGCTCTTGCCCTGTTAGTTTCTAGCTTTGGGTAACTCTTATAAATCTCTCTTCTTGCATCTTACTACTGAATTGTAAAAGGTTCCTGGGAGAAATTACAAAAATGTTTTGATTGGGCTTC
Source organism: Vombatus ursinus (assembly GCF_900497805.2). Taxonomy (NCBI): domain Eukaryota; kingdom Metazoa; phylum Chordata; class Mammalia; order Diprotodontia; family Vombatidae; genus Vombatus; species Vombatus ursinus. Next base: position 36,011,996 of record NW_020954556.1, on the reverse strand, counting down.
GCTACAAATTTGTGCGATGTAAGCTAATTGGACCCTCATTGCTACATGATGATGCTTTTATTCATCTCATCGACTTTCTATAACATTTCCCACAGTGTATGTTCCAAACCTTTTTTTTTTTCTCCTCAAGTCCTCAAGTACAGCACAACTGTTAGCTTCTCATTTTACCTTGTACTTTACTAACATCACAGTTGGTCAATAAGCATTTTTTAAACACTGTGTCCTAGTCACTGTCCTAAGTGCTGGGGATGCAAAAATGTAAAATAGTACCTAATTTTAGGGAATTTATTATCTAGTGAGGGAGTAGGGCAATATACATATAGAGGTATATAAAAAACAGATATCAAAATTTGGGAGAGAGGGCACTAGCGTCCGGGGAATTAGGAAACTCTTCATGTAAAAGAATGTTTGAGGTGGGTCTTGGAGGAAGCTACTTGTTCTAAGAGGCCGAGGTGAAGAGAAACTATATTCTTGGGTTGGGGGACAACCCGCGCAAAAGAGGGAAGACAGAAGATGGAAAGTAATGGGTGAGGAGCGAAGAGAAAGCCAATTTGGCAGGATTGTAGAATGCATGAAGGGGAGTCCCGGAAGAAGGGTTGTGTCCGAGTTGTGAAGGGTTTTTAAAGTGAAATGGAAATTTTAATCCTACAGGTAATTATGGGACCACTAGAATTTATTGAGTAGGGGAGTGACATAGTTAGACCTGTGTTTTAGGAAAACTATTTTTGCGTCTGTGCGGGGAGGATAGATTAGATGGAGGGAAAGGCTTGAGGCAGAGGGATGAATAGGACGGTAAAGCAATAATAGTCCGGGAGAGAGGGGATCAAGACCTGGTGGTGACCATGGGAGTGGAGGAGGGAAGGGGAAGGATAAGAGAGTTGTGCAAAGTAGAAGTTGTAAGATTTGACAACTTCCTTCTATACTTCTCTGGACTCTCACATCTCCTCTCCTTGCCTTCCAGTCTCAGGGGTCTGGGTACCCTTCCCTCATTCCGAGGTGAAACTTTCTGTCCTTTTTCTTGAACCCATCACCTCTTGTCTCCTTTTTGGCTTTCCTTCTGTGGTGATATGCTCTCTCACATATCTTCAAGCTCACACGTTCTACCCAGCATTTTCCCCTCTGCCTATAAATACATTCAGACTAGCATAAGAACTTTCATACCTGAGCCTGATAGGCCTTTGTTTTAGCTCTTTTCTTCCATTTACGGACAAATTTCTGGAAAAGTCATCTGAGAAAGGTATCTTTATGTAAAGTTACTTTGTGTTTACTTTATATATGTATATTCAGATATATATTATCTATCTATCTATATTTCTTTTCCCCTGCAAAATGTAAACTTCTTGAAGGCAGGGACTGCTCATTTTTATTTCTGTATCCCTAGCACTTAACACAGTGCTTGGGAATAGAAGGAACTTAGTAAATGCTTATTGAATTAAATTTGTTGAATTAGATTGAATTGAATTTTTAGGTTTCATTTTGCTTTTTTGCATTGTGTATGTATGTATGTGTATATATATATATATATCACATGTAAATATGTATCCAACAAAGACTCTCTCTCTCTCTCTCTATATATATATATAATTTTTTACTCAGTAAAAGAAAAAATATTACATGCTTTAGTATTTAGTATACAGAATTTAGAACTATTATAGACTTAACTGCTAAAAGGGAAAATTATATAGAAAGCATTGAAAAAACCCCTCAACCAAAGTCTTCTCAAGATTATTTGGAAGAGACCCTCAATTCTTGAAGACTATAGTCTATATTTCCCTACAGTTTAATGTAAAGTCTGTCAGGTCCTAACAAACTAGAAAGGCTTTGATTATAGTTGTAGGAATGGAGTGTTTGTGTATGTGTGTGTATCTTGTCCAAGGACCAGCAAAATTCCACATGGAGGTGCTTGTACTCAGGAAGTTGTCAAGGTAAAGAGGTTTTGTTTTGTTTTTTTCTGGCCACAGTAACTCCTGAAAACACACACACATGCACACACACACACACACACAAACACATATGCTAAGACTTATAGGGATTGAGACAGTGTGCTATCATGTTAAGAGTGGTGAACTTAAAATCAGAAGAGTCCTGGGTTCAAGTTCCACCTCTGACACTTACTAGATATGTGACCATGGGCAAATTACTAAACCTTCCTCTAAGCCTCAGTTTACTCTTCCATAAAATGAAGAATATTGATATCCATAGTGTTTACCCTACAGGGTTTTCAGGATCAAATGAGATAATGTATGCAAAGTGTTTTGTAAACCTTAAAATACTACATAAATGCCTGTTATTAGTTTTGGTTTAATAGACAATCTGCACCAATGAAATTGCCAACCTTTTGAAGCATTGAAAAGAGCAAAATATATGAAGTAATCTATTTTATTTTGAAAAAGAAAATCTATAGAGATATTCCATATTAATCCCCCCAAAAGTTAGGTCAGATAAAAATGATATCATGAGCTAAAAGACATTTGCTTACAGTTTAGATGCATGTTTTATGCCCTTAGGAACAACTTCATAAAGCTGTGTGGAGAATGTAGTAATAAATTCCAACAAGAGTTATTGCTCATTACTTACATGATGTCAGTGTTCCTTTAATCCTCCCAAACTTTTTACCTCTGAAATATCTGTCCCTCACTTTCCACCTCACTGCCATCACCCTAGTTTAGGTCCTCTTTACCTTTCTCTTGTGTTACAAACATCTTAATTGGCTTTCCTCTCACCACACCCTCCCCCATCTCCACCCCAGCTTTAATTTTTTTTATGGATGCTTTTTGTTTCTACATCACGATCATTTCCAGATATTTGAAAAAGAACTGAGGATTTTAGTGGGCTACAAGTTCAGTGAGAGTAATGATGTAAGATGAGAGTCAAAAAAGCTAATTTGATTTTAGGATACATTAAAATTGCAGAGCAAGTGTCCAGAAGAAGGAAAGATATATGTTCCTGCTATTCTGCCCTGGTTAGGTCACATGTGAAGCATTATGTTCAGTTTTGGGTACCAGGCAAAGGAACCTGGAATGGTTAGCCTGGAGAAGCAAATGGTGGGGCCAGTGAAGAATATGATTGTGGTCTCTAAGCCTCTGAAAGGTTGTTAGGGGAAAGCAAGATGAGACTCTTCTATTTGGGCTCAGAGGACAGAACTAAGAGCAATGAGTACATATTACAGGGAGGGTCCATAGGAAAAAAAGTTCCTCCAAAATTAATGCTGTCTCAGGGTGGAGTGGGATAGTAGTGCAGCTTCATCACTGAATGCCTTCTAAAGGGTAATCTAGATCAGTGGTGTCAAACACAAATAGAAACAGGAGCCACTGATCCATACATAAGAATCCCTGGGAGTCATATATTGACTTTTCAAAAATGTAACGTCATCTATTTTTATGATATTTTTATTTATTTCATTAAATATTTCCCCAATTACATTTTAATTTGGCTCCTTCATACTTGGAAGGGTTGCAGGCTTCATGTGTTTGACATATCTGATCTAGATGACCACTTAATAATGGTATTGTAGGGCAAAAAGATCTGGACTGAATGACCTCTGAGATTCCTCTCAACTCTGAGGTCCAAAGTCCACCAGTATTGTAAAGTTTAAAGAGACATTTACTTCCATTTCGAAATGCTTCATGAGGTTACTCCCTCATTAAAGAACTCTATCCAGGAGGATAGGATCCCTTCCAAAGGGCATACTTATTCTTCAGTGCTCATATGCTTGTTGCTAGTATGTGGTATAGTGGAAAGAACATTGGCCATAGAGGCAGAGGAATTGGATTCATATCCTATCTCTGAGGTGCTTACTACATCTGTGACCTTGGGTAAGTCACTTAACTTCCCTGGTCCTTTACCCAGAAGGATTGGACTAAGGTCCCTTCTAAATCTGTGGTCTTATTATCACCAGAAGTTCTCCAAATGTAGTACTAAATCTCTTTCTGTGTCATGCTTAACAATATCTAATTATTACAAAACCCTCTCATTCCACAAGTTAGGAGGCATGATACACTGGTATCATGTGGATACCCTTGGTTTAGATGATAACAAAGTCTACCACAGTTAGCTATGATTTGGTAATTTGGTTAATCCTACTTTATTCTAAGTGAAGGAGAAATAACACATAGAAACATAGTTGAGAAAGCACAGATCTGATGTATGATGTCAGATTGCAGAATCTCTACAGGTAATTGTGTGATAACTATAGCAACACCACATTTGCCTGCAGAGATTTCCCAGTCTGCAACTCACATTCAAGTTGGGAATTAGACGGGAAGAAGCACCCTAATTCTACAGCACTTTTTCTATTCCGCTGCCCATTGAAAAGAACTTGTCTAGGCTGCGGGTAGGGTTTGCCATCACTTTAGCTGATGTGCAGACAGAAGAGCAAATGAGAATACAATTTCTTTGCTTCTGTCCCCTATTTTCAATGAAAATAATGGGGGAAAAGGTATCTTCCAGAAAACGCAATGATCTTACTTAGAACAGTATGTTGGGGCCCTTCTTAGTACCAGAAAACCAGATGAAATACTCCAAAGTTCTGATTCCCACAGTTTGGAGAAATACATTCAAGAGGCCAGACATTTGCAGTTCGGGAACTGGACATCTTTTCCCATAATAATATAGATGAAAACAAAACAAAACATAGGAGAAATAGGCAGGAAGGTTTGTTTTTTTGCTCTGTTTTTCTTGATACTTGTTTCATGGAACATACCAATTATCCCATGCCCATGGTATTGTAGAAAGAGTGCTGAAATTTGATTCAGAAAACTGTATCCCAGATCTCATTTGTGTCCTTGGGCTGTGTGACCCTTAACCTCTCA